>NW_005871156.1:1035154-1087019 GCF_000147115.1 Myotis lucifugus
TAAACTCTTGATCTGACCAAGTTTTCATGCTGAAAATCTTTCATTCCCGCCGCCCCCCCCCCCCCTGCCCCTTCCCGCCAACACCCCTCAGGTTGCCTATGGGATACTATCTGAACTCATTGGTTAACAGACCAAAGACCTATTGCATCACATTGGTGGACTTGTCATTCTCCATCTTCACAAGCGCTTTGTTCAGCTTAGACCAGTGATGGCGAACCTTTTGAGCTCGGCGTGTCAGCATTTTGAAAAACCCTAACTTAACTCTGGTGCCGTGTCACATATAGAAATTTTTTGATATTTGCAACCATAGTAAAACAAAGATTTATATTTTTTATATTTCTTTTATATATTTAAATGCCATTTAACAAAGAAAAATCAACCAAAAAAATGAGTTCGCGTGTCACCTCTGACACGTGTGTCATAGGTTCGCCATCACTGGCCTAGGCCCTCTCCCTTAACTGCACTGTCCTCCTTGTCCACCAAGGAGGTGCTTATCTATTCATCAAGATCAATGTCAGAGGCCACCTCTCCTTTAAACCTTCCTCTGGTGTCATTTATAATTTGTTGTGCACGTATCCCATTGTATTATCATTATTTATTCGTATGTCTATATGAGTATCTTATCTAGTTGACTTAGCCTGAGAGTTCCTCCAAGACAAGGACTATATCTTAACCAACCTTTGCAAATCCAGTGACTGGCTCTGGGTCTGATATAGAGTAGATGTAGATTGCAATGAATGTTTGTGGAGTAAATGCAATTTCAGGCCCTCAGCTTTCTTGGAACCATATACTCTAAAGTTAAAAATCTTTAACTCATTAGCTAAATGCAAAGGGCATCAAGAGAGACTTAGAATAAAATTAAGTAATGGTACCTAGAAGCACAAGATAGTGGTCTTTATTTCTCTTTAACTGTGATAGGTGACCATAGTTGTATGCATGCTAGATCCAACAGATGGGAGGCAGCTTGAACAGGCATCAGTCCCAGCCCTCCGGGGTCCATTATTATGGGTTACAGTGGGCACCATAAGCTACACAATAGGTTGCTTTGGAATCGTGAATTGAAAGGACTTGCAGGCGAGACCAAAAATCTAAGGAAGAGATTAAAGAAGTAGTGGGAGATAGTGAATCATTAAGAAAATGGAAACATTTATTTTACACAGTGGAAAGGGATCTATAGCGACTGTCCAGTTGCCATGGAAAGCCCTTTTAGAAAACCACTGTGGAAAATAATGGTTTGACTCAGAAAAGAATTTGCTCTTGAAACAAAGAGAAAATAGGTTGAACCTTTTCAACTTTTATATGTCTTCTTATTTCGTGGGGGTGGGAACTTACCTAGGTCTGCAACCACCACTCCATCAGGCTCTCCTCGGACTTCCCAGCAAAACGTTTATAATCCTTCAGAAGGTTCTACGTGGAATCCCTTTGATGATGACAATTTCTCCAAACTCACAGCTGAAGAACTGCTAAATAAGGACTTTGCCAAGCTGGGGGAAGGTGAGTAATTGGTGTCTTTGTGATTCTTGAAACCTTATTCTAGAGTATACATGTAAAAATGTAGACTTGGGGCCCTGGCTGGTGTGCCTAAGCGGATAGAGCATTGGCCCATGGACTGAAGGATCTTGGGTTCATTCCTGGTCAAGGGCATGTACCTGGGTTGCAGGTTTGGGCCCCTGTCAGGGCACATGCGGGAAGCAACTGATCAGTGTTTCTTGCTCTCCCCCTCCTTTTCATTCAATCTAAAATCAGTGGCAAAAAATATCCTTGGGTAAGGACTAAAAAAAAAAAATGTAGGATTGGGCCCCACAAAGGTTTGATTTTTTTTTAATTTCTTTTTTTTTAATTCAAGTATAGTTGGTATACAATCTTGTATTGGTTATGTTAGTTTCAGGTGTACAATATAGTGATTTGACATTTTATACCTTACAATGTGATTTTGAAGTATGAGTACAAATCAATGTGTATTTTACTGGAGCACTGAAGTCTTCCTACTCAGGAAATCCTAGTCTTCTATAGGTGGTGGCAAGGAGAAGGGAAAACTTTTAGGAAAGATTGGATAGCATAGATTGGGATGAGAGTGTCATGCATGGTCATTTCTTGTAGGAATATGATGGTTCCCTTGTCCTAAGGGGATTTATTGTCCCAGAAAATTATAACTGCTTACCCATGAGAGAGTGCCCTCATAGAGAAACTGAATCTTTGACTATGATCAGAGTTCTATATTACTGAGGAGATCAAATAAATAGAAGGTACCTTTCTGCTTGCAAACCCACAGTCTAATTTGGAAGGCAGGAGACACACATGCACACACACACTTTGGAAAACAACAATTCTACGGTATGATACAGTTCAAAGAGTATCTCAGGGTAAAGGAATGAACAGAACCAAGAGAATTTAGAGCAAACATTTTAACTATTTGACTAATAGTTTAACTGTTATTTTATAGATATCTTTTTAAAATTTGTATTGCTTTCTTGCCTTTTCAAACAGAAGATAAAGAATAGGATTTAACTTTCTTT
Organism: Myotis lucifugus; assembly: GCF_000147115.1. NCBI lineage: Eukaryota > Metazoa > Chordata > Mammalia > Chiroptera > Vespertilionidae > Myotis > Myotis lucifugus. Next base: position 1,037,671 of record NW_005871156.1, read on the forward strand.
GATGATTCATTGGCAAATTATTTCATTGTTATGTGTGCCAGTTATTGTTCTAGACTATAAAAGAAATACCTTTAGGACTCTTGAAAACTATAGTATTTTTGCTTTCAACTAAGTGACCTGCCCAAGTTTTTAAATTTTTTAAAATAAGTTTTTTGTTGTTGGTGGTAGTTTTTTAAAATTGATTTTAGAGCAAGGAAGGTGGGGGAGGAGAGATAGAGAGAGAAAGAAGCATTGATGTGTGAGGGAAGCATCGATTGATTGCCTTCAGTACATGCCCCAATCAGAGATCGAACTGCAACCTGGGCATGTGCCCTGCTCGGGAATCCAACCCCCCACCTTTCAGTATACAAGACAATTCCAACCACCTGAGCCAGGCCCAAGTTTTTTTTTTAATTCTTGTGTCTATTTTGAATACTTTTCTGCCTCTCTTGTTCGGCTGTTGGCTTTTACATGAAGCTGCTGCATTGTGCCTGTCCCTCACAGCCTCTCACTACTGCCCTCTCCATCACTCCCTCTTCTCATTTGCTTTCCTAAACTGCCTGCAACAGATCATTAAACTCATTACAATTCTATAAAAACTAGGGGCCCAGTGCACGAATTTGTGCACTTTGAAAGGAACCGTGGGCCGCAAGGCTGCAGTGGGCACAGGGGCGGGTCTCATCTTCCATGCTTCCGCCTGGCCCCTCCTGCCACAGCCCCCGGTCCCCTGTCTGCTGGCAGCCCCACTCCCGCTGCTCCCACGTGCTGATGGTGCCAGCCCAGCGCTGCTCGCACCTGCTGACGGCGTGGAGCGATTAGGGCCAGCACCAACAGCGGGTGCAAGAGGTGGCTGCCACCCCGATCACCCCTTAGGAGCAGGGAGCAGTGGGGAAGCCCTAAGGGGTGATCGGGGCCAGCAGCCACTGCTTGCACCCGCTGATGGTGCCAAGCGATCAGGACCTGTACCAGGCGCCAGCAGCAGGTGCGAGCACCTGGCAGGACCATGGTGCGTGGGAGCAAAGGATTTTCAGTAACCACCAGAAGCTCGTCCTGATGACGGTGACCAGCTCCCCGCCTTGGTCTGGTGCCCCTCGCCCACCTGCTTCACCATCCTGCCGCAGCTGATGCCCGCCATGTTCCACATGTGCCCCCTGGTCAGCACACGTCACAGCGACCAGTTTTTCAGTTATTCTATATATAAATAAATAGATTGAGTGAGGGCTGGAGGTATTCTGTTTGAGTGATGTGCTTCGGCTTTGGGGCTTTGGCTCTAGCTATCTCTTTTGCTGTTATTTATTTTTATTTTTAATTGTGTTAAAATGTACATAACAGAAATTACCATCTTAACCATTTTAAATATATATATGTATTTTATTGATTTCAGAAAGGAAGGGCGAGAGAGAGAGATAGAAACATCAATGATGAGAGAGAACCATTGATTGGCTGCCTCCTGCATGCCCCCTACTGGGGATCAAGCCTGCAACCCTGGCATGTGCCCCTGACTGGAATTGAACCCGGGACCCTTCAGTCTACAGGCCAACACTCTATCCACTGATCCAAACTGACTAGGGCTTAATCATTTTTAAGTGTACAGATCAGTAGTGTTAATTACATTTGCATTGTGGTGCAGCCACTCTTTCTCTCTTCCAAAACGATGTGCTCTCTTTTTTGATTCTTAAAACCTCCTTCCATTTCTCAGTTGTTCTCTCAGCTGCTGTAGTGACTACAGAAGGACCTCTGAATGGCTGAGGTGTCACCATAACGCAGTAAAAAAAGGAGGAATGAAGTCTAGAAGTCAGTGCAGAAAGTGCCCTGGGGATGTGTTCTGTGATTCTGCTGGGTGAACTGAATGGTGTTTTGTCCCTCCAGGCAAACATCCTGAGAAGCTTGGAGGCTCAGCTGAGAGTTTGATCCCAGGCTTTCAATCCACCCAAAGTGATGCTTTTGCCTCTTCTTCGTTTTCTGCTGGAAATGGTTAGTAAGGCAAGCACCTGAAATACAAACTCACTCTTGTCACCTTCACACTGTTTTCCACTTCACAGATAACTCTAGCATACCAATGAGCCCAAAATCCTGGTGGTAACTTAATATTTTCCTTTATTCCAGAGATTTCCAATAAAAAAGATAGGGATAAAGAAAGATGTAGAGTCACTTTCAATTAAAATGACAGGATGATCTGGAAGTAATATATAGGATTTGTTCTATCTAGTCCATGGACATGTTTTAAGCAAATATTTCTAAATTTGAGGAACATCACCCTGAGACTCTGCTGAACTGTGTATTTTTTGTTTGTTTTGTTAATCCTCACTCAAGGATATTTTTTCCATTGATTTTTAGAGGTTGGAAGGGAGGGAAGGAAGGAAAGAAAGAGAGAAACAGTAATGTGAGAGAGACACACTGATTGGTTGCCTCCTGTATGGGCCCCAACTGGGTCTGGGGATCGAACCTGCAACCCAGGTACATGCCCTTGACTGGGAATTGAACCCACGACCCTTCAGTGTGCAGGCCAACGCTCCAACCACTGAGCCACACCTGGCTGGGCATCACAAACTGAATATTAAAATGCATCGTAAAAAATGGTTAAGTAGAAACTAGGAGACCTGGGTTCTGGTCCAGGTCTGCTGATGCACCTCTGGCTAATTTCTTCTGGGCTTTATTTCCTTTTCTGAAAAATAAGAAAATTGTGCTAGAAAATCCTAAGATCTCTTCAAACTCTGATATCCCATAGGGTGCATAGATTTCTGTAAATCTGTAAGTTTGTCAACTATAGAATGAATGCCAGTAGTATGTAAGATGCAGTCTAGAGATTAGGGGTTGTCTAACCTTGCAGGAGGCAAGAAGTCTGTCTCCTCCTGTCTGTCTGCCTAGCACTATATTAGACATTTGGTGATACAACAGCCTCAAGAAGGTAATGGTTACATAGGAAGTACCTATATATATGCTAGATTACAAAATAGATAATGTTTGTTTACATGCCAAAATGTGCAATAGGGACAGTAATTGCTGTACAAATTCTGAAAAAGATCACCGTGGGTTTCCACAAAGGGAAACGTGGAATTTCAGATGTGTGCATATCCTAGTTTTGTCATTAATTACATCTTAGAGTATGTTGCAAGGACCAGATTATATATTTCATACATACTTTGCTGTTACACTGTATTATATCCACTCATCCCTTTTCTACCTCTGAGTTTAGACTTGTTCTCTAATTTGAGCTGTTGGGTTAATAGATAGTAAGTTCATCTAGATTTACTTGATATTTTCTGCTTTTCTCTTTTTTCTCTCTCCTTGACCCTTCCTTCCCCTCCAACCAACTCCAGCTGAAAAAAAGAAGGGTGGGCAGACTGTGGATTCTAGCCTCCCACTTCTAAGCGTATCTGATCCTTTCATTCCTCTTCAAGTACCTGATGCACCAGGTAGGTAAATAGACCTGATCTGAGGTTAACCAGCTTGATTCTTATGTCCCAGGGTCTCTTGAGAGTTGGTTTTAACCACTCCATGAAAAGGACCTGAATTCCATATTAGTCCAATAATGATTATAACAATATGGGGGGAAGGCCTATAAGCATGTGATAAAAGGAACAAAATGTGAGTAGTGGTTATAGTATGATGAGTAGATAATGGGTGACTTACTTTCAAGTTTCTATTTTCCTGTAATATACTTTAATTTTATAATATAAAAATGCATAATAAAAGTTGATAGGAAATGTGAGTCAGGAAACCTGAGTTCCCTTTCTAGCTCTTCCACTACCTAAAAACCTTCAGGCTTGACTGTTCATCAGTGGAGTGAAATGGACTGCATGAATTCGAATATCCCTTTAAATCTACCATATCCTGATTTTTAAGTGAGCAGTCCAAAAAAAGAAGAAATGGTTAGTGTGTTCCGATTGAAACAGCTTTTGAAACATAATTTGCAGTTTCTGAATGCCAAAGATTTCCTTTCCTGCTCTCCTCCCCATCCGTTTGGGGAGGGGCGGGGGTGGGAGAAGCGTGATGTGAGGAACAGAAGCCGCTTTTTCTCATCTCTATCCGTGTCTTTGAAAAAGCAAATAGATCCAGCTCCTTCAAAGCATCTGGTGGTCGTTTTGCTTCTGATAGTTTTCCTTTTCTCCAGTGTTTACTCTTGCTGATTCTTGGTCTTAAACTGATAGGATCTGGCTGTTTTTTTCCCCCCCCAAAATGTTAAAGGTATTTGATTGATTGCCTCAAAATTGGAAGTGATTGTGATATTCTTACCCTCTCCCTACTAAGACAGACTGTAGCTAGGGCACCAAGATAGTTTTTATTTCTTTAGGCAATTTGTGGACCCTTCTAAAGAGGAAGCAAAAACTGCCTTGATCAGGTATTATCGTGTGACATTATAGCTTGCTGGACCTAGATGGTGGATGTAGGTAAAAAATGTCTGAAACCACTGAGGAATGATTCAGTAAAGGGTAGTTAAAGAAAAGAGAAGAAAGTAATCAGATCTCTCAGTAGCTAGCCAGGCTAGTTTCAAGCAGAAGGCTGGAGAGGCATGGACTACAAACTCAAGCTGAGTTCCACTGACCTCTTTTTCCTCCCTGTTGTAGCAGTCATGGGATCAGACAAGAAAAATGGATTTTTACGGCATTCTTCCTTTGACACCCCTCAGGTTCTTGCATTGCTCTTACCTAGATGGCCCATGGCTGTGTATGCTGAAAGGGTGGCCTCTTGGCACAAGCCAGAGGATGAAGCCCACAAGCAGGTAGCTGTGCTCTGCAGCCGTCCAGGAGCCCTTTGGATTAAGTCACCTGGTGCATGTGCCTGGCCCCAGATGACTCAGGATGTCAACTCCAGGTTATAGAGATGCATTTTGAAGGTGTGAAGATGAGCCCGGGGGCCATTAGAGCCAGCTGGCTGCCATGCTTACTTTCCTTATTGTTACCTTTCCTGTCTCCTGGCCTTCCAGATTTCTCTCATTCTGGAGGATTCCTGCTAAAGTGTTAGTGGTATACACTTTAATACCAATTAAGCCATGACCCCTCTTGGGTTTTAATGGAAAATCTATTAAAATGGAACATTCTAATAGAGAATTCCAAGAATGTCTTACTTGTTTCCTGATCCGTCAGACCAGACTTGTGTGTTGAAAACATAAAGCAACATATCAGTGTTTTGCATTCCAGTGAATTCCTGTATTACTGAGCATTAAATCCAGACTTATTACCAGGACCTACAAGGCCCTAACTCAGTGATGGCGAACCTTTTGAGCTCGGCGTGTCAGCATTTTGAAAAACCCTAACTTAACTCTGGTGCTGTGTCACATATAGAAATTTTTTGATATTTGCAACCATAATAAAACAAAGACTTATATTTTGATATTTATTTTATATATTTAAATGCCATTTAACAAAGAAAAATCAACCAAAAAAATGAGTTCGCGTGTCACCTCTGACACGTGTGTCATAGGTTCGCCCTCACTGCCCTAACTGATTTGGCCCTTGGCTACTACTCTAACCTGAGCTCATAGCCTCTTCCCTTCAGTCTTTCCTTTAATAGGCTAAACTTGTTCCCACCTCCAGGCCTTTGCACTTGCTGGTGCTCTACCTGAAAAGCTTTTCCTCCAGCTCTGTTTCTTCTTGTCATTCGACATTTAGGTCTCAGTTTAAATACTCTCTTTTCAGAAAGGTGCAGCGTGGTCCCACGGGCACTTAGTCACATGTCCTGGCTTTTTTCTTCATAGTATTTATCATTGTCTTTTTTCATTTGTTTATTGTCTGACTCTTTTCGCCAACGTGTTGGTGTCCTGAGGGAGGGACCTTGCTGTCTTTATTCATCACTGTGTTGCCGGTGTTGAGAACGCTGCCAGGGAAAGTCAGCACTCGATGAATATTTGCAGACTGGGTGAATGAATGAAGTAAAACCTGGAAGGCTTCTGGTGGCCCCATCACTCTCCATTTCTTTCCCAACTCCCAAACACCAGGTTACTGGCTTCATAGCCTTCCATCTATGCCTCTGCCAAGCCCCAGCCAGGCTCCCACCCACTCTTTGAGGGTGTATAAATGAAGGCACAGCCCACAGTGTCAGGAAGCTGCCAGACCCCAGGATCAGCCTGATAGCTAGGCTCAGGAGATTGTTTAGCTCCAGCCTTTCATGGTACCCTCCAGAATTTGTTCTGAGCGTGGTTATGTGTCTATGATTATTTTATTTCTTTTCATGTTCAGCCCATAGCACCATTCAGTTATATACCGGTAGTTTCTTATCCAAGGCCCCTATATCCTTCCTTAGTGATTTGAAATGTCTGAAGGTGCTAAGAGTTTAGGCCAGGGGTCCTCAAACTACGGCCCGAGGGCCACATGCAAATACAAATATTGTATTTGTTCCCGTTTTGATTTTTTACTTCAAAATAAGATATGTGCAGTGTGCATAGGAATTTGTTCATAGTTTTTTTTAAAACTATAGTCCGGCCCTCCAACGGTCTGAGGGACAGTGAACTGGCCCCCTGTTTAAAAAGTTTGAGGACCCTGGTTTAGGGTATCTGGTACCTCCACAAACCACAAGTGTGTCTCCCCACCTCCTGTTCCCCCGCCAAGCAACCAGTTTTTCATTACATTCCACTCACTGTGGGCACCAGTCAGGTTTTTTGGTAGGTTTGTTTTGTTTTACATACTTGCTTAACTTCCATGCTCAGCCTTCTTGAGGATAAGAATCATGAAATCTTACTCTCCTGACAAATACATGTATTTTAATGTCTTAGCATTTGTTTTTATGCTTTTAAAACATTATCACATGTAATTTCCTTTGATTCTACAAATAATACTGAATGGTATGTTGAGGAATCTCATTTTCCAGGGGAAGGAAGTGAAGCCTCAGTGCTATTGGGTCTGTGCTGTTCCACACACTCTTCATGGCCCGTCCCCCGAGCAAGATCCTCCAGCCGTGTGTTGAAAACATAAAGCAACATATCAGTGTTTCTTTGTCTTTGGGGCAGTTCCAAGATCAATAAAGCCTTTGGTGAGAGAGCTAAATATGAGGGTTGGGGAAATATAAAAATGGATTTGAACTTGTAAGACCTAGGGCCAAGCCACTTAATAGCTGGGTGATTTTGGTCAAATCACTTAAACTGTGTCCTCAAAATTGGCAATATTAAAACCTACCTTAATGGAGTGGCTTGTGAGGTGCAGATGAAGCCATGTATTTGAAATCATTTTGTAAACTTTAAATTAGTATAAAGATAAGAAATGCTGTAACAACTTTGATCCATGATCCTTATTTGCAGTGGGGCAGTCCTAGTTATTTAATGTCTTAGTGATATTTTTCTCCCATAAGAAATTAAACTTCCTCTAAGTTAAACCTTTGACTTTGGCACAACTGAGAGCTGTTAGACTTCCTTGATAGAATGATTGTTAAAGTATGGGTGAAGGGGCACGGATGATTGGATTTGTTTCTTAAGTAACATTTTTATTTTCCAAAGCATCATAAAAACTTTTTTAGAAAAGCTGTAAAAAAATCACAGCTTGAGCATTTGTGTGCTCACAAGGCATTCTTCTCGGAGCTATTTGCCTGGCGTTTTCACTTCCAGCTTCTGTCAAGGTTGATCATAGTATGTGTCTTTACTCTCTAAAGCTTATCTGCCTGCAAATTCAGTTCTCTAGAATGAACTTGGAATGGGGCATGGTTGTTGACTTTTGCTTCTTACTTGCAGCTGTTGACTTTTGCTTCTAAGTTGCAGATTTTAGTGTCTGGTTTCTCAGTGATAGGTACTATTTAGAGTGCCTAGATGTTAAAAACAGCATCTCTCATCACAAGACTTCAGGGCTTACACCCAAATTAGAGATGAAGTAAATTTCCAAAGCCACCAAGGTGTAGCAACCAAATCATTCTTTTTGATGGGGCTCTTATCAAGCCCTTTTTGTGTTGGTAAGTTCATCCTGCTTTATTCCTCATGCCTGTGTTCCTAATTAGGGTTGGAATGGGCCTTGAACAAGCCCTTAATCTCATTGGCCTATAATAAACAGATATACTTATCCTCTCTTTTGATATATGTTTTAAATTTATATATTGATTTGAGAGAGAGAGAGAGAGAGAAACATCGATGTATTGTTCCATTTATTTATGCATTCATTGGTTGTTTCTTGTATATGCCCTGACCAGGATCAAACCTGTAACTTTAGCACATCAGGATGATGCTCTAACCAACTGAGTTTCCCAGCTAGTGCCTCTTTCGATATTTAAAAGAGAACTCACAACTTGCAGTACCGCCCAGGCTCATGCTAAGAAATGGTTTTGATTATCTAAACTTAGATTGGTTTATGAAGGATTTATTACCTTCTTGCCTTGTAGTTGACTTTTTTTTTGTAGTTGACATTTTTTAATAACGAAGTCTTGAGAGGAGAGGTATAAGAGAAAAACCTGAAATGGACTAATTCCTACCTCTGACTCTAGCAACTATTTCCTTCTCTCTTCCCCTAGTCTCCAATGCCACTTTTGTCTAAGAAAAGAGGGGAAGGTGCTTTCTCTTACCTACCCCTTAATTTAAAGGTATTACCAATCCTCTCCTTTAAAAGCACTCTCCGTTTCCATTGCCCATGTTAACTAATTCTGTAGGTACTGTTCTTGAAGAGTTCACCTTCTCAGTCTTTTAACCTTGATTTCAGTGCTTCTCCAAGCTCCTAATCTGACTCATTTTTACTTGGGAACCCTAGAAACATGAGAAACAGTTGAGTATACTAAATGGGAATGTGATAGGAAAACACCACCAACAGAAGAACATGAGCAGATAATTCATAAAAAACAAATATAAATTACTAGTAAATACATTTTTCAGAAAACTTATCATTCTAATGAATACAAGACAAGTTAATTATAAAACAGTGAGATGCTGCAACTTCCGCTGTCAGATTGGTAAAGATGTAAAAAACCCACCACCTCAGGCTTGGTGAAGGTATAAGAAAACAGACACACTCAGATCCTGCTAGTGGAAACATCAGTTAGTTCAACTTTTGGGAGGATAGTTTGGCAGTTTACAACAAAAGCCTTTAAGAGTTAACTTTCTCTTTGACTTCATAATTCTTTTCTAAAAAATTATTCTTAAAAAACATGAGTATGCTTAAATACTTATCAAATGATTAAAATTTATAGGGAATGATTAAAAGGGTATTCATTTAAAGTCTTAAGGGTGTGTTTTTCTCTAGAAGTGATATTTTGGTTAGTTCTTACTTTTATCCTTAGTTTATATGTATTTTCCAAATTTTTCACAGTAAATATGTATTGATTTTATAATAAGGGATCAAACCATAAAAGCTCTTTTTTTTTCAAATGAGAAGCACGCTTAGATAGTCCCCCACCTTCTTATCCTACTCTCCTGGCAGTGCCTGCCTGACCTGTTTGCATGTTGAACAGAATATTTAGTCAGCTCTGCATTTCCCAAACCTGCTACCTTGAGATCAGTGATTTTACCTCCTACCTGTATTACTGAGGTGCCCTCCAGTGTCCGCCTCTGTAGTTATTAACAGTTCAGATCTCCAGTTTCATCTTTAATCTATCTTCTAAGTAGCCAGTTCCTACTTCCTGCTTTTTTCTTTTATGTTGGATGGGACCTTTTAAGTTTATCTTCATTTTATCAGTAAGAAAACTTAGATCCAAAGTGTCATACAAACTTAGTGCAGAACCCAGGTCTCTTGTCTTAGTGCCTTTTCTTCCTAGTAAGACCATGCTGCCTCCTTCTCACATTTCACTTTATTCAAGGAATTCTGCTTATTCTGATCTCATAACAAGGTTTGAGGGTGAAAATGGAATTGCACCCATTTTTCAGTCTGTAATCTCGGGCCTTAGTGGTTTGGTGATCACTCACCTAATCCTAAAAGAAAAGTTAATCTCCTTTTATGTAACAAGCACTTTAATTGATATACACGAGTGCGCGAGCACGCACACACGCACACATGAATTCTTGTAAATATACCCATTAATTTCTGACAACCTATTAAAGTAGTTTTTATCCTCTGTCTACAAGTGAGAAAACTGATGCTTAGAAAAATTAGGTAACTAACTTAAATGATCAGAATCTGCCTCAGAACTGGACCATTTCCTTCTATCCAGAGTTGCCCACTACTTTTCACATAATGGAATATGATGGTGTCAAGTACTTGTGAGTCTAACACAGAAGAAATGGGAAACTCTTGTAAAATGTTTTTTAGGAAGAGTAAGTCATTGCAAAATGCAGTTAATAATTATTTCTGGGTTTTACTGGTCTGTCACCTTGTATAATTGAGAATTGGAGTGTGAGTCTGCACATTTCCGTGTGAACTGTCCCAGAAGATGGGTTTTGCTTTTGTATCCAGAGAAGTCCTTTTCCAGATTCATGTAAAATTTTTAAAAGTCTCCGTTCATTACATATTAACAAGTCGTGATACGCCGATGTGAAGCTTGAACAAGGTTTTGGATCTTAAAGAACTCTTCCAGCACAGTTTCCTAAATTCACCACCCTCTTCTCTGCACTGCTCTTTTCCGCTCATCCACCCACCCCCGTAATACATGCCTCAGAGTGTTTTTATAAAACCTTCAGAGAGAAGACAGAATTCATAAAATGAAGGATATCAAGGCCAGTCCTTGAAGCACATGGGAGGCCTCCAGGGTGTGATTTGCAGACTGTCAGCTTCCGGTAATCTTTCCTGTGCCTCCTTTACATCCTGTCCTCAAGTTCTTCGTTTACAGTGACCAAAGAACCAATGATAGCTTTAAATGTGATCTCTCCTAAGATAGCTCTACATTTTAAAGCAATTGAGGCCTTAGTTAAAGCAAAGGAATGAATCTCTAATGCATAGAAGATCTGAGTCCTAGTCCTAGCTGGCTATCTGGTGTTCTTGCCATAAGCCCTTGGGCTAGTTGTTTTACTTTTCTGAAGCTGGTTTCTTCATCTGCAAATGAGAAGGCTAGTTGTTGGATAAGATTTGAGGTTTTTTCCAATGCCAACATGTCTTTTATGACTTGACCATTGTACATGGGACCATGTCTGTGTGAAGATCTTTCCTCCTGTGTTGATAGATATAGGCAGGCCCTGTTGGTAGCATGTGGAAATCCAATCCAGGCTCTACCATGTCCCGTCTATGACTTTGGGCAAGTCATACATTCTCACAGTCTCTGATCTCCATTGTCCTCAATTCTGTGTTATTTCCAAACCCAGGGTTTTTTGTCAATGATAAATGAACTCTACAAATGTAAATGATGAATGTTGCTATAATGGTGCCTGGGGACCAGCCCTGAGAGCCTTTTCTTATTTCGAGAGTACTAGGAGTGAAAGAAGCTGGTTTTGCACATGCCATCCACCTTCAGATGCTGTAGCCTTATTCTCACTCCTATTTTCTGCCTGGTATTACTTTGTCCCCTCCCCCTCCCTGCCATAGTTCCAGGATTTGAGTATCCCCACGCAGCAGTGATTACCTATGTGAGCAGCCTGTTACTTTCAGGTTTGGTCAGAAAACAAGCATCTTACCCCATCTCCACTCCATTTCATCTCACCACAACACATGTACTTTTTAATACTCTTACATACTTCTTGCTAATGGCTAATAAAAGAATTAGATTGTTGTTGAAGTACCTGACTATTTCCAGTTGATCCCCTATCACTCCCACCTCCCCAGTGAAGCTGAAAGGCAGAGGTGTGACAGAGAGTAGTAACTAGAGGGAACCAAGAACTAGGATACAGAGTTAATAAGACACCTTCCCCACTTTCAGTGATGTTGTAAGGACTGCAAGCACAGAGTGCTCCGGAAGGTTCCCGTAATGTTGGTGGGTTGGGGAGGCTTTGAGGAAATGATGATATTTAAGTGACCAATACAAAAAGGTGTGGGGAGGTTTCTCCATTTGACGGTTGAGGAAACAGTGTCAGAAGTTTAAGGAACTACCCCTGGTCACAGTGAGTCCCTGGAAGAGGCTAGAATTCAGACTCTGAAAGAATGCTAGTCTGATATTTGGCACCAAGATAAACTGCTGTATGAAAAACAAGCAAGTAATTTTGGGTCTTTACTTTTTATCCATTGCTTTACAAAATTGCAAATATATGCGTGCTAAAAGTGAAAGAAACAATTGCTGCTTTTTTTTTAAGTGAGAGAAGCTTTTGGGAGGAATAAAACAAAGCTAAAGTTCAGAATAAAAATGTAGATGTTTTGGGAAAACCTTATTTTCACCAGTATGCTGAAAATTGTCAAAGATATTTTACATCTTTTCTTATAGTAAAATGTCACATATAGTTTCAGATTAAGGCTGATGTGATTATGCCGTATGCTTGGTTAGTGCCTGAGGTATTCTTCCCTGCTGTGGAGAGGCTTCTTGTTTACATCCTTGCTTTCTTCAGTATGAATCAGGTGCACATGAGGAATATAGCATCTTATCACTTAATTCAAAGATAGCTACATGCCATATACTCTAAAGGTGGTAAATTGGTTTCACATATTAAAGTGTCTTTTTCTGCAATGTGTTAATTATACCAAAGCAAATGATCTTGCCAAGACACTAAAACTCATTATTTCATCTGTGTAGTTATAGATCACCTTATAAGTCACCTAAAATTTGGTTTCTATCCCTCAATCAGTATCAACTTAGCCTTTACTTATCTCAATTCCTGATGGCCCTAGATGAATACAGATACATTAAAATGTAATATATACAGCCCTGGCCAGTGTGGCTCAGTTGGTTGGAGCATTGGCCCATGCATCGAAGGGTCACAGGTTCAATTCCAGGTCAGGGCACACACCCAGGTTGCAGTTCACTCCCAGGTGAGGTGCATAAGGTACAGATCAATGTTTCTCCCTCTTCCTTCCTCTCTCTCTAGAATCAATAAAAACATATCCTCAGTTGAGGATTTAATTTTTTTTAAATGTTATATACACATACTTGAATTTTAAGTCTTTTCTTTATCTCTAACAATTTAATTTTAGTTTTATCTTAATGGCATTTTATTTTGGTGATAGAAAAAACATTGTTGATAATTGGCCTTTAACTGGGCAAGTTATAGAATTTATGTGGCCTCGGTCTTCTTGTAAGCAAAGGGACGTATGAGTTCTTAATTCCCTTCTTTCTACACAATTCTATGACTTATTACTTTGTTTTAAGTTAATCCTCTAGCATTAATAGGTTAAAGGTAAATGGATAGTTGTTGATGGATCAGGGTTAAAGGAATTATGAATCTTAGTGTGTATAGATTATCACACATTAAGTTACCAGGTGTGACAAATCTGGTGGCTTCTGTTATCCTTTTGTTTCTTAGTCACAAGATGTCAAAAGTAATAGCATGTCACAGACTCTCAGTTGGCAGACAATAAATGATTGTTGACATTAACTTGGGCATGGTTTATTATATTCTCTTAGTGAGTTATAAACCATTTCTAAATGCAAGTAAAAAAAGAGAGATTCAAAACTGAGTCCAGGAAGGGATATGAATACACAGAGACATATGCATATGTTTATGGCAGCTTTATTTTTAATAACTAAAAACTTACTTTCTAGGGTGGTGGAAATGTTTTCTACATCATTATTTCAGTGGTGCTTCTATGAATGTGGACATTTGTTAACATTCAGCAAATTATACACTTAAAATTGATTACTTTTATTCAGTGTAAATTGTACCTCAAATTTAAAAAACAGCAAACCTAGTCTTGAATGCCTCACAGAGTTGACTACTTCAGTTAGGGAAATAATCATTTTTTAAACTTCAAACTTTGAAAGACTACTTTTAACAATATACTAACAGGATTTTTATGATGAATCGATACAAAATGTTGACCCCACTAAAATGTATTTGCACAGAAAATGGAAAATGATCAGCTTGCTTTAATATCTCATTGCATTTTGCTTTCTCTTTACCTCTCTGCCCGACCTAGAAAAGCTAATTGAGGGACTCAAATCTCCTGACACTTCTCTTCTGCTCCCTGACCTCTTGCCTATGACAGATCCTTTTGGCAGCACTTCTGATGCTGTAATTGGTAAAGTCGTCATCTTCTGTTTCTTCAGTAATGCATGATGTGTGTGTCTATTTCAAGAATTATATCTAACTGGTTAACAGATCCCTAGTGAGTAGCCCTGGTGAGGAATGGAAATGCCACCAAGCCTTCTGCTGTTGGACGAGGCCTTGTGCTAACCTGGAAGCCAAGGCTATTTAATCTCCTTTGTTAGCACCTCAAATCAGGTGTTTTCTCTGTCTTCCAGCTGCACAACACTGTTATTTTTGCCTTGTTTTCATATCCTGAGATTTCTAGAGTGATGTCTTATGAATGAGGAAGGATGTGGGAAAATTCACACCTAGTTACAAAAGCTTCATGAAAAAAGTTGGTTTCAAGCTGGACCCTACCTTTAGCAGAGTCTTCTTTAGAAGGCCTCTCTACGTGCCAGGTATTAGTAACTGACACAACACATGCCTGGTGGTGAAGCCTCAGGGGTAGAAACGGGAAGGGGCTTAGTCTGCTTGTCCTTTCATTTCTCTGTGCTCAAACCGCAAGGCAGGCAAGACCTACAAAATGCCCAGGACCCCTGTACTCCAGGGGTGCAAAGTCCTAGAACTCAGAGAGGCCACGACCCTGCGGAGAGATGGGCCTCTAGCTAGGGGATGTCTCATAGCGTGATACCACCACACTAAATCATGGGATGGGATTACAGATGGACTAGTGGCCTCTGCAAGGCACAGAGGATGTGAAAGGCTCCCAAGTTTATCCCTTGAGAAAAGCAAAATTAACAGAAGATATTAAGGTGCCTTTCAATCTGTTTTCTGACATGGAAGAGATCTCCTGAATAGCTCTTATTCTGTATTTATCTATAAAAACTGAGAATCACTGAGACTGGCCACAGTGGTTAACTTTGCACAGACCTGCTCAATCAGTGAAGCCCAGATACTCAAAGCAGCAGAAATAAAGTAACTTCTGTGCTTTCCACCTCTCCTGAGACTGGCATTTTAGAAACCTGTAGGAGAAAGCCTTGATAGAATTGTCCAGAGAACTTCTGACTGCCTTTCCCTTACCCATTATTCTCCTTTTTTAATGCTCTGTTACAAAAGAAAAAGCTGATGTTGCTGTTGAGAGTCTCATACCAGGACTGGAGCCCCCAGTGCCCCAGCGCCTCCCATCTCAGACGGAGTCTGTGACCTCGAACCGCACAGGTCAGTCAGGAGTCTCTGCAGCAGCAGGGACTGCTTGATGTGGTGAGCTCTCAGAG
Source organism: Myotis lucifugus (assembly GCF_000147115.1). Lineage (NCBI taxonomy): Eukaryota > Metazoa > Chordata > Mammalia > Chiroptera > Vespertilionidae > Myotis > Myotis lucifugus. Next base: position 1,052,806 of record NW_005871156.1, read on the forward strand.
CAGTCTTTTCACCTGACAGATGGTCCGGGGTTTATTTTGCAGCCTGGTTAGTTCCTCCCAGAAGAGATGCCCTGCATTGTTGCAGTCCCAGCTTCTAGATGTTGAGTGATGTGTTTCCTCGCCAAAAAGCAGATTATGTTTTTGGAGTTCTTTGTAGAGTGATCCCTGGGCTTTCTCTGATTACAGTCTATCTTTATTCAGGATATTTTTTCCACTGGTGGCAGATTCCTTCCACCTCCTTAATTAAAGAACTCTGCTGAGCTGTAAGGATGCCCTTAACTCCTCCAGGTTACTGAGCAGTCTCTCCCCTCTAACAGTGGTATCCATGGGGCTCATTTCTGGATGTTGACACCCTGTTCCTAGCACAGTGCTTTAATCATATAGGTGATTTGCTATTAAATTGTAGGCAAAGTTGAAATCTTTGCTGTTTCCAGCATTTCACCCTAATTTTTCCAAGTTCACTCCTAGTAGACTTCCTTAACTGCCCATAAATACAGATTTGATAACCTTCCTTTTTTTGAGTCCATAATTACCTTGATAAAAATGTCCGATTCTAACTAGGAATGGAAACAATTAGAAGTCTAGGAAGTATGAAAATTAACTCACCAGGTTAAAATAATTTAATAGGGTTTCCTTTCCTTGTGCTTACTTGGCTATTTTCTTCCAGAAAACTTTTCAGAAAATAATTCATGTGTTAAAATACTTAAACTCTGAATTTTGTCTTCTGTTCTTTATCTAAAAGCAAAATTATGTGTTCAAAGGAGCAGTTCAGATTTAAAGAATACTATTAGTAAGGGGCAAGGTCGTTCTATTCTGCATAGGAATCTGTTTGCGGTCTGGAAAGAACTGCTTAGTCATGTCATATTACACTAATAATAAGCCAGAGACAACCCCCTTCTAGTCAAATTGGTCACCTCATTCTATAGTGATTCTTTTTCATGAATGTTTAGGGGAAGTTTAAGTGAAACTCTTTAGTTGAAAAGTTCTTTTTCCCAAATGGCATTTGCTGAAAAACTGATCTGCTAAAGTTTTATTGGCATCCAAATCACATATTTGCTTATCTAATAACCTCTGAGCAAAAAATTCTTCCATATTTATATATTAAGGTTAAGAGGAATACATGCTTCTGTAGATGAAATCCAGAGTGTTTAACGTGTTTCCTTTGGTTTTCTTTCTCCTGCCTTGGCTTGTTTGTATGACATGTACTGGTAAATGCGGTAACTTAAAGGCTAAGGTCTAATCTTGTGATATTGTTGTATGTGCCATTTAATGCCATCACTGACCTGGGATGCTGTTAATCTGGACTCAGATTCTCTCACCGGGGAAGATTCCCTGATCGATTGCTCTCTGCTTTCTAACCCTACTACCGACCTTCTGGAAGAGTTTGCCCCCATAGCGATCTCTGCTCCAGCCCATAAAGGTAAATGCTTTCTTCTTCTTGGACCCACATGTGTCCTTAAAGGAGAACTGAACACCTCCTGAAATTGTTTCTTACCAAAAGTCTTTGCTAGTGAAGTGTTTTAACCACCTCCTTATGTGCAAAACTTGAGCTAGTATTCTCAGCCACTGTGTTATAGTCCCGCTCAGAAAGAATATTTAATAAGACTTAGACAACAGATTGGTGGAGGTCCGAGCTACATATCTTTGAAGTCAATTCAAGTAGATGGTTGAGTTGATTAACCACTGACTATAATTATTAATATGATACTTGTTGGCCTTAGAACTTAAAAATGTTTCATCAAATATGGTGTAACATTTTGGATAGTGATAAATAGGCACCAGTCCTCAAAAATTGAATGTGTAAAAGTTTTGAATTTAAGTTAACATTTGAGTCACAGTTACTTACAAGATTTCTCTTTTTAATCTACCATTTTCACTTCTTAGTCTTAGGTTAATACTGGTTTTTAATTCTGCTGGACAGAAGTAGCTTGCATTGAGTTCTATTCTGTGAGTAGTTTGTGAAAGTGATAGGCACAGTGCCTGGCTTACTGTACACAGGCATTCACTAAACTTCTTTCTGTGCTTGGGTAGTGAATGTGATTTTCTAGAAGGAGCAAATACATAGAAAAGGAACAGTTTAGAAGTCCTTCTGAAGGAAATTCAAAAAGGAAGCCTCCCCAAGTTGACTGAAAAGTAATTAGCCTGTGGTTTGCAGTGGTAATAGCTGAGCTTTTGTTTTTACCCTTTATAGCATTCAAATGATTATGTTTTTATAGAACATGTAGAAAGAAGTTACCTGTTTACCAAGTATGTCTGACAGGAGTGTGTCAGCAGCAACGTGTAATTACAGAGGAGCAGTACTTGCAAAATAGGCACTTAGCTAGCACTTGCTGGTAGGAGAGCCTTAATTAGAAGGGAGAAGAATATTCTAACAAGCTTCTGCTGGGAATCTCAGTGCATGTGATCCTGTGCCCCAACATTCCCTGAGGCATCAGAGGTATATGAAAGTCTATTTTCCCAATCAAAGGGCGGTGAGTCCTCCAAGAAGCACTTGTTTGCATTGTACATAGCGGTTGCTTTGTAAGGAGAAACTACCCCAACCATGGTTTTCAGTTTTTCAGATGTTGTTAGTCAGGCCTCTGTTTGTTCAGTAAAGAAGATAAATGACTAATCACTGTGCTTTTGTGAATTACTCACATTGAAGAAATACCTCACAGTAACTACAGCTAATGATCTTATAATGGCAGAGAGAATTCATCTTATAACCCTTCTCCCTCATCATTTATGAAAGTCTTAACATGGCCAGCACTAAAACCTTTTCTGCTATTTCCCTAAATTTTCCAATTTTGCTACATTTATTTCAACTCAGGAAAATAAGCATTTTCATCTTTAAAAAACTGCATTGATTGAGAAACAATTGGGAACTCTGTGCCTCTTACATGTTCTCTCATTTGCTAATCTCTGCTTCTGTTGTTTCTGCTTGTGTACTTGCATTCTGTATTAAGCTGCAGAAGATAGTAATCTCATCTCAGGTTTTGATGTCCCTGAGGGCTCGGACAAGGTGGCAGAAGATGAGTTTGACCCTATTCCTGTATTGATAACCAAAAACCCACAAGGTAAGAAAGAGAGGTTTGGGAAAAGAGCTTGATAGCAGCTCTCTGCAAAATAGTGGTGTACCTTTTTTACAAGGGGAAAAAAGAGCAACATTTAATGAAGGATTTTGGGGATAATGACAATCATTGTGGGCTGGACCAGTACAGACAGGTAGAGATACAGATACAGATAGAGATACTGACAGAGGTATCTTAAAGCCTGGCCATGTGTTTCTTTAGAGAGAAGAAAAGTATTAAATAGTTTGACCAAAAGTTGCTTTTTCAAAGCATCAAGCCAAAAATAAGTGATCTTTCAGTCAATGGAAACCTGAAGGCATATATCAGAAAAAGCACTGAACATTTTTTTATCATGATTAGAACAATTTATAATAAATATTCTTCCCAAAGAGATTAACAATGATGCTTTGATATAATTCGAATTTTTTGAATGTTTGTGGAACATACTTTTTCCTCTCTGATGGAGTCAAATCATTTGAACATGCCACAAAACATATATATTTTTAAAGCATGTTTTTATTGCAATGGTCTTAATAACTGTTGTCTTCCCAAAGCAAGATTACTGATTTTTACTCTATCAGGGAGATGATGCTATGTTGTCAAGAAGTTAGTATATAGCCAGCAGTTCTCAGGTAAAATATATATATTCATTAGAAAGGTGTCCTGCCTACAGGATGGTGTGCACACAGTGCCTGAGCCTTTTACGGGAGGTGGCGGATACCTAATTTATATGTTTAAAAATCAACATGTAAGAGTTTGCAAATGTAAATTGTTGCTTCTGTAGGGTTTTGTTTTAGTTTGGTTTTTCTCCTTTGCTTGCTCTGCACATCTAACCCTTAACCCTCTGTGTTTTGTACTGAATTCCTATCTCTCCACTTCCAGGTGGGCACTCTAGAAACAGCAGTGGGAGCTCTGAGTCCAGTCTTCCCAACCTAGCCAGGTCTTTACTGCTGGTGGATCAGCTCATAGACCTGTAGCCGTGACCCAGTAGCAGATGCAGTTCTGTAACCTTCATACCGTAATATACATTTTCATTACGGAATTATAAGAAAAATGATTTTTTTAAAAATCTGCAAATAAGGGGCCCTCTAGGCCTTATCTCCTACCCCTTGCCTTCTCCTATAGAAATGATAAGGAAAGAAAATCAATTTGGCCCTCCAGATATTTCTTGGCCAGTTCCTCCCTGATTGTTTGCTGTGTTTTCTCATTACCCTTCTTCAATAGCATTATCTTAAATCAAGCACTAGATGCCATGAGCTTCACCTCAGACGGAATCAACTCCACCAAAAGCTTAACTGTAACTGAAACTAGTGAACTGACACCTTTGCCTCATTCTTGCTAGGAATGGCCTCCCAAATCAATCCTCCCGACCCGTCTCCTTTGGCCAGATGCTGATGAATGTGTTTCTCTGCTTTCGCTTTTTATCCTGCTGCATTATTATGAAGACATGGCTTCTTCGGTTGGTCTTAACTCTAGGCAGTAGCCTGGAGACAGGTGTGTGGTTTAAGAAAGGGTAAAACTGACTGACTGATGGTATATATTTGAAAAGACAAAGTGAGCCCAGCTCTAGCCAACCAACATTGATCTTGTTTGATCATAGACTTAGCCAAGGGATTTTACACCCCATGCAACCTGCCCAGCATTCATCCAGCATTCTGGCTTCCATTGAACCGCAATTTCTCAGATCGGGAGATGTGACTGCAAGTACTTAAGATCCTTGGATAAATGTGTACATGATATAAATCCCAAATATTGCCATTCCTTTTCATGTTAACCATCCCAAGCCGGGATCTCAGAATTAGACCAAAACAAGACAATGGTGATAATATGATACCTTTTATTAGAAGACTTTTCATTGGGGGGTGGCTGGGGGAGGGGAAGGAATTGTAGCAGAAACAGATGTATTTTTCTTGTGATTTTTATTTTGAATCAAATACTGTAAATTGTGTATAAATGAAGACGCTGAATAGTTCTGTTTCCACTTGGCGTTTCAAGTCTGATATCAGGTGTCTGTACAGGGTTTTTGATCTCTTTCCCTTGTATAACTTTACACTGCAATCCTACAGTGTAACATATGGAATCATTTTGAGTAGACTTGTGCGTTGCTATAAGCTTTCAGCAGGTCTTCTGTCTTTGTAGAATAAGCATGTTGTTTATTTGCAGATAAACAGAAATAAGTGTGCTGACAAGCTAGGCACAATTTGACTCTGGCTACTTACCTTTCTTTCTCTCTGATGTTTGATTGAAGGATGCAGCCAATGAAATGTTCAGTTGGTTTTCCTTGGCTTCCTAGATTGAAAAATAAAACAAAGCATAGTTCCTCACTAACCTTAGAATATTGTTCATAAAATAAATAAAGGACCTTGCACTGACACGACAACATGCCTCATGGTCACCCTCTGTATATGTCCTTACTGAGTTAAGTGTATTTTTTTTCCTTACATGGAAAGCAGTTTTCTAAAAATTACCCTTTTGAAAAGGTGGGCACAGAGAACCCCACTGTGGTTCTCTTCGTTGAGTGCCATTGTCCATGATCAGAGGGAAACTAAACTCTTAGTTGGTCAGATTTGTACAAATAAAATTCCAAGTCCATTTGCTTGTTTCTCTATCTGGTACTTTTGTTTCTTCCTCACATTTGCACTTTAAGGGAGGGAAAAAGAAAGTTGAACAGCAACAGTCTGCAAAACACTGCATGCACTTTGGAGGTCAAGCTTTGACCTCAGCAATGTGAGCGCAGCCTTTGAAAGGCATCAGAGAAAAAGTTTGAATCTTTCAGTCTTCCTTCTGACTTGAAACACTTCCCATGCCAACTGAAGCTACATGAGCTAAGTAAGGCCTCTATGAGGATAATGGATCATTTCCAAATTGAGGAAGGCACAAGCCTTCCTGCTAAGGATTTAAAAAAGACATCTTTGACGAGCTCTTCCTGGTTGAATAGCAGTGAAAATGGGACTTGGCTTGCCCCTTTATGGACAGGAATATTATTGAAGATCAAAATTGTATTCTGTTTCCTGGACATAGAAAAAAATGTATAAACTAATGAAGGAAATGTTTATTTTTAAAATAAGAATAATGTTTTATGCCTACGTTTCTCAATTTGTTTTTTTTTTCATACATATGTGTTAAAAATATAATGAATATTTAGTTTCTTGAAACCATAGAATGTATAGTTTAGAAATTAGGTGTCTCTAACTTATTCCTTTCATGTATTATCCTAATCACATTGAGATATATTATCTAGTCATCTGGCTCAATAGAGACCATTAATGAAAAGAGCAGACTAGAAGCCAGAGACTGGATGGAGGAAGCCCAAGGGGGACAATGACATGAAATTCTTTAGGAGTAGGGCCTCAGAGGGAGAACTATTTTTCTGTGAAGGAATACAGTGAGTGAGCCAATAAATGGGGCCTTTTAATATATATATAGCATCATCCCTAAGCTAAAAGGGTTTATTTGAGATGAGTGTAGTGTGCTGATAATTAATAGACTTATGGAGCTATAAAAGGGACCTTAGAGGTCATCATCTAGTCCACCCACTTCATTTTACAAGTGTAGGATCTGAGACAGGGTAGTGGGAGAAGAGGCCTGGACAGGACAGAGCACCTGGAATCTCATCTTCACCTTTGCCAGTCACTGTCTGAGTTACTTCAGCAGGCGCATCACTTCCCAGAGCTGCTGTCCTTGTTTAGGCAATGATGGGTTTGGACTTCATGGTCTCTAAGATTATAGAATTATAGGGCTCTAAGATATATTATTAAGCTTTGGGAGGACTATGAAGGATTTATATATCCTGATGTTCTTCAGTTATCTAATGTAGTTCTTACTGTAGCAGAGTTTACCTTTTAGAAAATTATAATGGGCTTTTACTAACCTGGGTTGCTCTTTCTTGGTTATCTGAATTAGAAGCCTAAATTATGACAGAGTTTTGGACAGAGATATTCCTTTTTTTAATATTACACACTCCCACGCATGCACACTCGCACACAGAGTACAACAAAACAATATCAAATTTCAATTCTTTAAAAAATATATAATCAATGATCTGCTATATAAAAATGGATAAATACTGTAAGCATATGTGTTTTTTTAATTAGATATCTTATTATCTTAAAATTTATTTTTTTATTTTTCAATTATAGTTTATATTCAATTCTGTATTAGTTTCAGGTGTACAGCAAAGTGGTTAGAAAATCATATAAGCATATGTTTCTGATTTGTTTTATTCCAATTGTGCAAGAGTAGAAAACATCTCAAATTATTATTTTTTCCCTTTAGAGCATTCTAATAACTAGATTGCCAAATTCAAGTCTCATTGTTTTTAAAAACATATCACAAGAGATAAGGCTTAAGTGGACACTTATAAATATGATTATAATTAATGATTACTTTAGCAGACATATTGGAATTTTGACATCTAATTGAGTGTTGTTCCTTGGTTTTAGTTGGGAACCTAATACTTATCTTAATCATTAAAGTTATTTTTGAAACTGCTCTCCTTAGAAATACTATCAAGGAAGGTAATAAGGTATAAGAAAATCAGTTATTATTACCTAATTGGTATCACTTTCAGCACCTGAAAATAGGTGTGTGTTTTTTTTAGTCTACTTTTTCTACCACTCTTGGTTCTGAGTGACATTTAGCTGTTTCCAAAGGCAAAATCACCACCCTAAGATCAAGAGTAGTTACTATTAAAGATAGTAAAGAATATAATCCACAGAACATTTCCAGAAAGAACCTTATAATGGAAAGGGACAATGATCATTCTTAACTTTCTTAATATTCTGAATAAGTGAATGACTGGTTTAGCCTGTCTTTAATGTAGTTTAGAAAATTGGAAGATACATATTTTTAAAATACCTCTAAAATAGGTTGTCATGTTGTTCAGTGTCATTTGATAATGAACTTGCCACTTAAATTATAATTATAAAACTTGGATTGCTAATAATTATAGGGGAACAAACAAAAAAAGAGTCTGTTTTTCTCAAGATGAAATGTTAATTTTGTTTATAATACTTTTTCCCACTCTCCTGACCAATAATTGATCATTTTTATTTAAGTCAGCCCAATCTTCTCCCAGATCAGAAACAGCTTTGCTTTCAGCAGTGCTGTGGTAAGCAGGGGACCTTTGGGGTTGACCTCATCCCAGAGGTATGAAGATAATAACTTGTTCAGCCCAGCACACTGTAGATACCTTGGGCCAAAATAAAGTTTCCATGATAAAGTTTGTGAGCTCCATGAGTCTTTAACTTTCTCAGTTTATAAGACTATCCAGATACTATAGCCACTAACTTAGAGTTTGGAGATAAAAATGACAGGGCAACCTCATTTAAAAAAAGAAAAATGAAAAGAAAAAAAGATAAGATTGTCCAAAATACTGAATTAAGCAAATTAGAGGCTGCCAAGCGGAACAGAGAAACTATCACATGAATTTTAAAATGGAATATTTACTGAAATACTCCAGATATTACAAAGCTATCTTTCATTCCCCTTTAGAGACTATACATTTATGAGCTGTTAGCCTTTTCCTTGTCCATGCTAGTAATGTTCCTGGATGTGCTTGGGTTTTTTGAGTCAGAATGAATCCTGAATGGCTTCCATTTCAAATAATCTGTAACAAGATACCATTTTGTTTCTCCTTGGTGTCCCTTCACTGAGGTGGGGGAGGGAGGTGTTTGGGTAATGCAAAGTTACCTAGTGGTGGTAGTTGCTAGAATGGAAGACACTTTCTTGGTTCCCACTTTGATGTAGTATCTGAATGTACTCCTTTCCTGCCAGTACTCTCTGCCCTATTGCACGCCCCTCCTCACGTGGATGTATATTTACCACAGGTCATTATCCCCGCTCTCCCAAGAAGACAGAGCAAACAGGTACATGAAGCTATCTTATGCAGTAAAAATGTGAAATTTGAACATTGCTACGCAAGTATTATATAAAAACAAGTCTGTAAACAAATTTCTTATGTAAACATACAGGGGAATAAAGACTTTATCTGTTCAAACAGGAGCATTGATGTTTAGAGCTATAAACAACTTAAAATAGCTGCTGTTTTCCTGAGCTGAAAACCCACTTTTGCAAAAAGGATTGAAACACATTGTTGAGTGACAATAAGTACCTGCACACAAGGGAAGTGTGGCCACATGTGAGAGACATGCTGAGGACATTTTAATGAGTCATGGCTATCCTGGCTCCACCTTGTGGTCTGGGAGAACAAAACCACGTGCGCCTGCATTTGATATGATCAGACATGGGGTTGTAAAATGGAGCACAGATTTGCAGCTATCCTCCTCTAATTTCATCTTTAATATACCCAGGCCAATTTAATTAAACATGTTATGTTGGCAGCAGCAGTTTTTTGCCCAGGGAGAAATCTCTCCCGTTTAATTGCTCCATTGGCTTGAGAGGCACAGCATCACTAGCCAATATTGGCTCCTAGCAAATCCCTTATTCCCCAGTCGTGGGTTTTAATGCGACTACACAGCATATGGTCAAACCAAATGCTTAATTTGATCATCTAAGCCAAAAGGTCATAGAAGTTATTAGAGAGGAAAGTGAAATTCGGGTTGTGCGTGATGTATTATATTAAGGAATAACCAGTCAGAAATTTAAGTCTTCACATTTTGATTTTTTAGAAAGCATGCTGATGACCTTCACTATGTCCACCTGATAAAATTTTCAGAATAAACCTTTCCCAAATCATTCAACACTCCTCATTGCTTTTGAAGTTAATTGAGAATTAGTGAGGATAGTTGCCAAGTCATCAAATATTTTTTGGGACTCCTTTCCTACTCTCTGAAGCATGTGAGCTCTTACTAAAATCTATATAATTTTGGAGCCTCAAAATAGACTAAAATGGAGTTTTGAAAAGTGTGCTTAACCTTAACTTGGCACACAATCCTACGTCAGAGCAAGAAAAAGAAATGTTTTGACTTGTTGCTTAATTTAATGTGCTCAGCCAAAATAAAAAGAGACATGACCTAGTTCGAGGAATTAGAACAAAATGCCCTACCTTAGGCTTCTTGATAAGGAAGACCCTGTGCAGACAATGTGGTCAGGTCCTGGCCTTAACTCCCACCACCCCACCCCCCACCCCCCAACAACTGTCTATCTTTATTGAGCTCTGTGGTTGTGGTTAAGGACATCTGCTGTGCATGCCATTAATTACCAAAGGAACTGGACCAAGGCGTGAGGTTAAATTAGTATAAACCCTTTAATTGCTAGTAGGCAGACTACTTCACACATGTTTCCTGATGGTGCAAAGCTGTCTTCATACACAGACTGTTCACCCTGAAAACACGTGTTTTCCCTACAAGAACACACTCATGTTCCAAAAAAGACCTCTAACTCCCAACAAAACTCAACGTCTACCTTCTGTTTACAGTTATCTAGAATCTCTCTTCTTGACTACTCTGTTTCTTGTGCTGTCACCATCAAAATTCCCTGAGGGAATGTGGTTGTCTGTGCTTTTCCGTATCCATCAGCATTTCTTTGGTCTGCAAAGTGCCAGGCTTGGAGAATTGCAGAAGGTGTTTGCTCTCTGCCTTGATCACACTGCCCCTCTACTAAAAAGAATGGACAGGTTGAGGGACTTGGCCTTCTCAGGAGAAACCTTCACATGTATCTTTCCAATCCTGTAAGCAGATTCATGCTGAAAGAGATATGAAGCAGTCTGACCTTGCTTTGAAGGACAGGAGACCGATTTTCCCTTTGAACTCTATGTTAAAGCATTTTTGTGGCTGTGTGTGTGAATTTTAAAAGCTGTTGGAACTTTAAATATGATTTTCCCATTGCACCATGAAGGGTATAGAATATGCTCTAAGTTGGTAGGCTTCCATTTGACTTGACTAAGAACCCACTTTTTAACAGAAGTAATTTTGATAAATCTGGCATGTTCTTCCATCCTGTCCAACTCTGGAAATGGCCACCCCTGATTGGTACTTAGAGTTCTCAAAATGTAATCGAACACTGTGGGCATTCCAACGTGACCCAGGTTCTATAGGTAACTGCTTTGGGACAATCTCTGCACACAAATATATTTCACTGAATTTAATTTAAATTTCCCCAAAACTCTAACTCGGGCAAACTAGTGTTCATTATTGATCGATATGATGTCAGAATCAGTCATTGGCTTGACTAAACTTGCCATTTTTTTCCTAACTGATATTTTGTTCTCCCACAGAACCAGCTTAATAACATCAACTTTCAGGGTAGATTTGGAAGTTAAGAATTTGTGCCTTAGTTTTGGCAACTGAAAATTTGCGCATCTGATGCTGTTAGAAAGTGGTTCAGAGAGTGTGGGGGGGCCTCTCATACCACTTTGCTTGGCAAATCTTATTTTGGAAAACTTCTCTTCCCCCTTTCATTTGAATTTCCTCCCGGAAATCATCATCTGGGAATCACTGAGACAAATCTAATATCAGTAAACTTGCCTGAGAGGTTAGGATTATGTCTTTCCACATAGATTGCAAGGGAGAAGGTGTTCCATTTATTTCCTATCCCCTAATGCTTTCATATCATGCAAGTGCATATGTTAAAGCTGTAACACAAGGAAAAATTTATCCTCTTCAAAATAAACTTATTCTTCAAATGCTATTCAGAAAGCCATTGCACCAGTATAGAATTTAACTTCAAGACTGATGTGGGATTCATCAAATGCATTTCAACTGTTAGGAAGGGAAATAAAAAGGAGGGGGAGGACACCTTTTGTTTCTGGAAACAATATTTAAGGTCAGAATTATTTAAAAAGAAACACTGCTCAAAAGTTACAGGATTCAGAAGAGTATAGTATTTTTGTACAGTATCTTCTAAAATGTTTGGGTCTCTCTCTGCAACTCTTTACAATGTAATAGCAACTGGTTTCCCAATAAACTGATTTTGATGCTGCTTCAGCTGTGTTCTGTGTGCTTACTTTAAGCAAACTTAAAGGGGAATATTGTTAGCAGAAGTTTCTATGAGCAAATGGTTTGCATAGAAGGGGAGAGGACTACTATGTGGGGTTGGGATGATTGAATTACCTCTGTACAGAGGTTCCAAGTCATCTATAGAATCCAAATCTTTTTACCAAATGTTCTTATCCTGGTGGGTTGGGAAACCCATGATGAAATGATACCTTTACCCCCAACCACCCTTTCTCTGGATTCTTCTTGCTTAGTTACATATGCCTTTTTCCTGCCCTCTTGCTAACATGTGCCCAATGACATACTTCTAACCTGCTAATATTTCTTGGAAGGTAAGCTCTCTTGCATTCTGATAATTGTCTATTTGATGTTAAAAGCCAGAGCACCCTGAGGCACTTCTACTAGATAGAAATAGACTAGTATATTAGAATTTGCAAATACTTCTGTAATTTCCCATACATTTTACTCTGTTTAAAGAAATTTAAGATGGAATCATTTAAACAGAGGAGATCTTTGCTAACTTAAAAGACAGAAAACAAAATTCCAGGGCTACTCCAGCTAAAGTTGAAATTTAATATAATTTTGCTTATGTCTCCTCCCCTGAGAAAGTGCCTTCAGTATTCCTGTTTGAGGTACTTTTATGTCAATCAGCAAGTAAACTTGCATTTATCTAGCAGCCGTGTTTTGCTGCTGTTTGGGGGCAAAGGATGGGTGTCCTCAGATACCGGCAGAGCATGACCACATGTCAGATACTGAACTGAATTTGTCCCCAGACAGTATTTCTGCATACTCCAGAACCATCATGGTATACGTGAAGATGAGTGGCTGGGTTTGTTTTCATTCCATCATGTGCCAGTGCCAGCTAGAGCAAGTGTCAGTGCCTAGCCCCGTGAGTAGGAGCATTGCGTAGCTGCACTAAATGTCTGTGTGCCTAACGTCTTCATCTCCTTTCCTGTACATTGTGCTTATCATGTCCCAAAATGTGAGACAGTGATTGGTTGTGTTCCAGTTTGTGTGCAGTTTCCTTGCCTGACTTTTATTTTTCTGTTTTTCCTTTTCCATGTTCAACATCTATTATTTGGTCCCATAATGTTACTGCCGTGGGTTGACCATTAAATGTTCCACGGAGAATTGAACCAGCTGCGCATTAATTCTGCATTTTGTGCTTTTCTAGGTCTCCAGAGAGAGCCCAATCCCTGTCCTGTAATAACTGTAGAGCACTTTAAAGAATCAACGGGCGTTAAAGGCCTTCCCCTGTATCCAGACCCCTCCAGAGTACCTGACACAAAAACACAGAACAATTTAGAATCTGACTACTTGGCCAGAGATGGCCCTTCAAGCAACAGCTCATTCCACAGCAGCGAGGAGGAAGGGACTGACCTCGAGGGGGACATGCTAGACTGCAGTGGGTCTCGCCCTCTCCTCATGGAATCTGAAGACGAGGATGAGAGCTGCAAGCCTCTGCAGGGGAAGCTGGGAGGAGCCATTCCATTCGCTCAGCCAGAAGTCTCTACTGAGCCAGCAAAGGCAGTGCAAGGTGGAAAAAAGAACCAGTTTCAAGCCCCTACACAACCAACCACTGATGGTGTTGGTGAGCCAGATGTTTTTGCCACAGCCCCCTTTAAGAGCTCAAGGGTTCCAACGGACGAAATGGACATTTTCTCCAAAGCCCCTTTTGTCTCCAAGGGCAGTGTGGCTCCTTCCCAGCCAGAGGAGGCGGATGTGTTCTTAAGAGCTCCTTTTACCAAGAAGAAAAGTATGGAGGAGGTAACAGTTGCCCAGAGCGCCTCCCAGGAGTTGCCCACACAGGCCGGTCTCAGTCAGACAGACGAGGTCGCTCAGCTCTCAGGCCTTGACAGAGCAGTGTACTCTGTCCGATCTCAGTATTCCATGGCTGGTTTTGCCCAACAATCCAACCTCCCCTCCCATTCTGTACAAGCAGCAGACCATCCTGACAGCATCTCACCCAGGGGAGCCTCCCTGGAATCTGGGGGCCATCTTAACGACAGAAACAAAGGACTTCAGCCTCAGAAAGAAGCTGCCTCGGGCCCCATGGCTGGCAAATCATTCCGCCCCCAGTCTTTATCCAAATATTCCCGTCACTATAGCCCAGAAGATGAGCCAAGTCCTGAAGCGCAGCCCATTGCTGCCTACAAAATCGTTTCGCAAACCAACAGGCAGTCCATAGCTGGCTCTGTTTCCATCACATCCCTTCCTTCCAGGACTACGGAGCTGCCAGCTGCTGATCCTTTTGCTTTAGCACCCTTTCCTTCAAAATCAGGCAAGCAGAAACCTTAGGAGCAATACTTGAGCCTTAGGCCTCTGTGTCTGCCCCACCCTCAGTAACCCACCACATCACTCCCAGCTGAGCCTTCCTAAGAAGAAATATATCAATTATGATCTTTCAGTTCCCTGGGTCAGAGGCAGATGTCAGTCAACAAACTCAGTTGCAGTGATACTTAGTCAAAACCCCTTTAAGTATGCTCATTTCCTTTGTTTATATTGATTTCTGGACTTTCAGGCTTTTCCATCTCCAACTCTACCCAGAACTCGGCTTTCTTCCCTCCTCCCCCGAAGCTGGGATTTTTGTTTGTTTGTTTCTTTAAAATATATTTTTATTGAGTTCAGAAAGGGAGAGAGAGAGAGAAACATCAATCATTGACTGCTGCCTCTTGCGCAACCCGCGCATATGCCCTTGACCGGAATCAAACCTGGGACCCTTCAGTTTGCAGGCCAAAGCTCTATCCACAGAGCCCAACCGGCTAGGGCCCCAGAATCTGTTTAAATCCAGAAATAATTTATTCCAACCCCAAAAGGGCCATGTTATTGCTAGTTTTAATTCCTGCAGTCCTGTTCTGAGTCATGTCCATTGAGGAATCGAGATTAGTCCCTCCAGGACATAATACCCTTCAAAAGGGGATATTTCTGGAAAGAAATGCAAGATAAAAATCCTGCACCTCAAGAGGAAGTGTAAGCCTGCAGATATAATCATTCCTGTGAAACCAGCAGCTCTAGGATTCTCTGCATCTGTTTCTGAGTCTGTGCCAGCAAGGCAGGCCCTCGCACATGTGTGTCTGTGGGTATTAACATGTGTCAGATCTTTTCCTATGTAGAAATGCAAACGGATGAGATATCTGAGCTCATGTCTCATAGTGTTGAGCCTTCCCTACATCCTCGCTGCTTTGTAAATCAGTATGAGTGCACAGGTGTGTGTGTGTGTGTATGCATGTGTGTGCACGTGTGTACATGAGCATAGGAAGCATTTTTTCTTTAAGATAATCTTGCCCCACAATCCTACCTCCACAATCATTTACTAGCATTTGTTTCCTACACTAACTGATATTTTTATTTAGTTCTTTTCTCGTGGTAAAATTTATTTCATTGGAAGGTATAAGAAAATCCTGCTGAAACAGGTTTCAGAGTAGATTTCTTTTTCTTCACAATTTTTTATTTGTGATTAACAAATTCTATTTACCTGGTCATGAAAAATTAATTATTTTCCTACATTTCCCCCTCAGAACAATAGAAAAGAGCACCATGTTACAGT
Source organism: Myotis lucifugus (assembly GCF_000147115.1). Classification (NCBI taxonomy): domain Eukaryota; kingdom Metazoa; phylum Chordata; class Mammalia; order Chiroptera; family Vespertilionidae; genus Myotis; species Myotis lucifugus. The sequence continues at coordinate 1,068,297 of NW_005871156.1, forward strand.
TTCAGTCACTGGGTATGTGATCTTAAAAAGTACTTCAAAAACCTTAGGTCTGAGCACTCCATGCTGTCATTATGGAATTAAGTAATCATGAGACTAGGCTACAAACTAGATTTGCTTGCTTGCTTGTTTGTTCCAAATCCTTGCCATTTTTCTCTACTGCCTCTTAAGGAATGTAAATCTAAGACTTGTAAGTAAGTTTGTTTGGGAGAATGGAAAAGAGCTGAATCTGTTAGCCATGAAAACTTTTATTCTCTCTTTAGATGTTGAAGTAAGCCAGATAGATGACTGACTTGTGTTTTTGAAATGTTTTCTCTTTCTGGAAAGATCTGACTCATTCCTAGCTGTTTTCATACCCTTTATTATTAGTGCCTTAAGATGAAATTTATGTCTCAATGGTAAGGCTTCTGCTGAGGAAATTCAACTTAATGGGAAGAGTTGCTACACCATGTTTCAATGTGAAAGCTTCTTGTGACTTATAGTAAATGTTAGGGATTTTTTTCCCCCATTAGCTGGAGAAATTGGGGAAGTTGCTTACCAAACAAGATTAATGATTTAAGAATTCCTGGAAATTCATCCAAGAATCAAGCCTGAATTTGTCCAGTTCTATTGCACTTGATAAGGTGTGAAGTTTTTAAATTTAAAGTTCATGGATCTTGGCAGTAAAATAGGAACAACTGCTTTTTAAGACTTTTTCTAGTTTTGTCTCCACCTATTTTAAATGACCAGGTTAAAGGATAAAGTGAAATAATTGGCACTGGATCAGAGCTACTAGCAATGGTTTTTCCAGCTGAGGTTTCTTTGTGCCAGAAATGAATATCTTTCACTTTGTTAGATGTTAAATGTTTATTCTAAGACTTTTCTTTCTCCCAGTGATCATTTCTGATTTTTCTGTGTAACAGTGGATGCAAAATTATCTTTCCAGTTGGATGAATTCGTTTTAGCTAATGCATATGGAATTTTGCACCCCAAACTCCTCCCCTTGATATTATCAATTAAATCCTTCAAAGGCAAGAGGATAGGAATATTCAGGAGAGTTGTCACCCCAAATCAGAAACTCTTAGAAAGTAGACCATTATTCTAACTCACTCTTCCAAATATTCAGGCTTACCACCTCTCTAACAGCCCTGCAAATGTTTTTCCTTTTTTTTTTTTTTATCACATCCTCCTAATCAAGTAGCCATTTTAATCCTCAAGATAAAATCAATAAAATCATGGTGGTTTTTATTATGCACTTGAATCCTTTGTCAACCATGGGCTCGTAACCTGTTTTTCTCCTCACTGGAGACTTATGATGGTTAGAGACCCTAAATACCTTTTTGAATGGGAAGTGAATAAAAACACATACAAATTACTGTTGTATTGTTACTGATACATGAAAATTTTGTGACTATGGGATTATATTAATTATTAGCTTGCAGCTAGTGAATTCTGCAGTCATCTACTTTGGATCATAGAAGGTAAATACATCCCTGAAAGGTAAAATGTTCTTGCCAGAGGCCATCCTGCATCTGGAAATCTGGAAAATGTAGTTTAAGGGAACAAGGAGTGCTCAGGGTGCTTTGAATTAGTAGTAACTGCATGTTTCCAGCAACTACACTGCAATATGTTAATATTAAAGAGAAAAAGAAAATGTGTAGTCAACAAAATGCGGCACTTCTTATTTTAGTTTGTTTCATGTGTTCCTTGCCTTGCACATCTCATAGGAAATGCAGGAACTTGTGACCTTTCTTTCATTCAGTGGAGCATATTGAGCCAGAATATATTCGGAATAAAGCATTGAATCACACCATGCACTAATTGACTAACAGGCACTGTTGAAATGAATTATCTTATGTGTGGCGAAAAATAGTTCACATATCTGTTTCTTGGGCTTACAGACAGCCCTGAGCTCCAAAATCCTTATTAGATTAGGAAATGGAATGAACAAAATGCGTGGCAGGACCTAAGGGTATCTAGGTCAGGAACTCTATTTCATTTGGGGCCCATTCATTGTTGAGTTGAAAATTTCATGTGTGTAGGTTAGTGAGTATGTGTTTATATTCCCATATTAGCTCTGAGTTTAATTTGGTAACTAAGATATTTCTTTCTAAACTCCAGGAAAAAAACAGTATTTTATTGACCCATTATTTAAGTTTTAAAATACGTGTATATCAGTGTTTTCAACATGTATGTATGATATTCAACAGACATTTCACGGACTCATAGCAGGTTTATATAAAATAAGTGTAATCACCAGAGTGGTTTGACAATAGGAATTCAATCATGCTGTATTTGATTCCATAAAGAAAAGTCACCAAAGCCTAGATCCTGTAATATGTATAATTATGTCAAATAGGAAACTTTACCATATAGGAAACTAGAGAAGGGTAGGATCAAGCTCTTTTCACAGGAAGGATATGACTTAAAATGGAGTCACTTTAATAAATGTTATTCTCTGCTATGTCTTTGGAATTGAAATTGGAGAACATAAGCCAGTCAACTGTGGAATGGCTGCTGACCACACAGATGCAGTTTTTGAGAAAACTGCAAAGTTTCTGAAAAATATGGAACCCAGATTACTTCGATTAAAGGTACATAGGAGAGCTGCTGAAAGGGCCACACCTTCTAAGGAGGCAGGAGCACCTTGTAAGCACCACAGCCACCCCTGAGTTCTGATCCTTCAATCTTGCCTGATGGAGTAAACATGAAGATTTTAAATGAAATTATGTAATATGAATTCTTAGTGTTTCCAATGCCTTTGTTAACTTGTAGTTTGTTTGTTCTTTTTTGTTTTGAACCACCAGGATACTTGCAAACTTGTGACTTGTGAAGTTCACTTAAGGGGGAATTTCAAAATGCTTGAAAATAAAAAGTAGTATCAGGTTGGGAGTTGTTTTTGTGTTCTTTTGCTACAAAATAAATTTGCTAGGTTGATGAGAACAACAAGCTGGCTCAGCTTAGATGTGGGAATTTACACTGGGCATGTATTGATTCTCAGAATGCCACCTTGCCCTCTGACTTCCTGGTCCTATCTGCCTCGTTTGCAGCTTGTCTTGTATTAGGAAACAGGCTTCCCACATGTGGTGCCCAGGATCCCATCATCAAAATGCTGCCAGACGTAGCTTTTTCCTGCTCTTTCTTTACCCTGCAAGTCTTCCTGGCTCATTTTCCTTGTTCCTATTCCCACTTCATTTCCTCACATGACATCCCCCTATTACAACCATACCAATAAGTGTTTAAGAGGTATGAATGAATATTATGTTAATTTTTATTTGCCTCCCTTTTTACTGTAAACAGTTTCTCCTTACATTTCAGCCTAGCCTGTGATAATCTCACCACACTGGAGTAATTCACAAAATAAGAATGAAATGGCTCACCTTCCTCATTTCTTATGGACTAGAAGAAAGGATGAAGGAAGGTTGGCAGGACCCCAGCCTTACTCTGTGGAAACAACCAAAAAGTATCTATTCATCTTGATCTAACATAGGTCCCAGAATGCCCTAGAATGCAGGGGCAAGTTTATGTGTGAAGGGACTCTAGAATAGCTAATGTTAACCAACCCACTGGTGGCCTAGTCCAGTATTCCCATAACTTATAATTACATAAGAAATTTAGTCTGAGCTACTTCACAGCAATCTCAATATGTCTTGAGTTTATACTAACAATGTTTTGTTCTTGAAATCTAGTCAATGTTATCTGCATTGCATTGTAATGTACCAGTATATGCATGTTAAAGGGATCTGTTTGATTCCTTTGGGTAAGAAATTACAGAAATGGTTTTTACCAATGCCAGTTAAAGTGAGCCTTTGAGAGTGAAAGAAGATGTAGCCTTTTCACTCTGAAACAACAAGTCAGGTGTATTCTCTGAGTCTACCAAAGACTCCTATTTGGGAAATGTGAATATAACGTGTGTGTATATGCGCGCGCGAGTGTGTGTGTGTGTGTGGGTGTGTGTTTATCCCATGTTTTCTGCCATGGTGTTAAGACCTCCTAATAAAGGCATCCAAAGCTCCTAATAAAGGAATCCAAAGAATACCAAGAGGTGACAGTGGATATTTGGCATGAGTAAATTTGGTTCCATTAGGAAACAGTCCTCCCATGTGTGATGCCCAGGATCCCATCATCAATACGCTACCAGACATAGCTTTTTCCTGCTCCAAATTTGGGGAAATAACAGTAATATTTGAACTTTAATGAGCTTCGCATCCATGATTCAGGGAGAATTGGTGATGGGCTGAGTTCACAGAGATGATGTTCAAAGAAGATCCAGGCATCCAAAAAGTTCTGAGTAAGAACTAAAGTTGTTCTACATAAGGTTGGGAAAAAGCAGCCATTGTCAGAGCTTCATTTCCACAATAAGCATGTTCTTCTCATCCACGAGAATGAAACTTGGTAGTTTTGTCCTAAATTCTTGGCTCACGTATAGTGTTGGGAGGAAAACTGACCAGAACACTACCAGGCCTGCAAGATAATACTTTGAAAGAGGAAATGTTTCAGGTCATTTTTTAGGAACTGGAAACCAAATACAGGCCATGGACCATGCTCATTCCATGGGGAAGAGGTGCACTTCCTCTGCTGGCTGTATTTTGAATTGACTGAATGAGGAGGTTGACCCAGTTGAAAGGGGTATTGAGGCCATCAGATCTCAGAAAACAATATGTGCATGCAATCTCGAGGCTGTGAACATGGAAAAGGAAGGGGAAAGACAATTATAAAGTCAATCTTTGTTTTTGCAATACCTCTTATTTGCAGACTATTGGATTTATGTTATTGCACTCTTTGTGTGATCTATCTTATGTATCTGATAGTTTTTATGAATAATTGAGTTGTAAACTCCTATATACTTTATTAAAGTGAACCTAATTAAAATAACTGATCTATACTTTGTATTTTTTTATGTCAAATCTTCCTGGGATTAAAAAGCTCCATAAATGCCGGGGCAGTGTGGCTCAGTGGTTGAATATAGATCAATGAACCAGGAGGTCACGGTTTGATTCCCAGTCAGGGCACATGCCCAGGTTGTGGGCTCAATCCCTGGTAGTGGGTGTGCAGGAGACAGCCCATCAATGATTCTCTCTCATCATTGATGTTTCTATCTCCCTCCCTGAAATCAATACAAATATCTATATATTTTAAAAAGCTCCACAAGTACCTTTCACTTTAGTACCAAGCCTAGTTTTATATTTTTAAGTTTCAAGAACAATGGTTGGTTGGTTGCTTTCTTGCTTTCCAATGCTGTCATTGTTATTTCCTGAGATCTTTCTATTCCACATGTTTTATGGAGAAATAAATAATACAAGATAATCAGGCCATAAAGACCAAGCTGGGAAAACAACAGAGCTCCCTACCATGCAAACTCCTGTGAGTGTCTAATATGTCTGTTATCTGAATGTGAGCTGCATTAACCTGAAGAGGTATTAACATAAACTAAAAAAAGAAGTCTTGGGGGGTGGGGAATGCATTATACTTAAGAATTTTTAAAAATCTCCACTGTGGGAAAGAACCTGCCTGCCTATTTCCTCTCCAAATTTGGGGAAATAATAGTAATATTTGAACTTTATGAGCTTCACATCCATGATTCAGGGAGAATTGGTGATGAGCTGAGTTCAGAGATGATGTTTAAAGAAGATCCAGGCATCCAAAAAGTTCTGACATAATATGCATGCGTAAAACCAAAGTTTGCTACTTTTTCTGAGGATTTAAGATTTGATTCATCTATCTTTAAGTATAGTTCTATAATGTGCAGTCCTTACACTTTTTCTGTTTTAAGTTATGATTAACCAAAAGCACAGTTTTCCTTAGCTATGACTCTGGCTGCTTTGGTGGAAGCCCTTGCAGATACATCAGCCCCACTGAAATGCAGGAGTCAGAGCTTTCTGCAAAGATGGACAGAGCTCACCTGTCTTAGCCCTGCCTTTCTTGTAGGGAAAGTCAGAGTTAGAAGCTCCAGCTCCTACGGGGTGGGCTCCTTTGCATTCACCCTTTCATGGCTCACTTTTGCAGCCCTGAGACTGGTTGATAAGAGACCAACCAGGAAATAGCTCTTTTGGATTGTGTGTATGTCTTTTTTTTTTTAAATGTGTTGCTTATATTTTATTGATTTTTTACAGAGAGGAAGGGAGAGGGATAGAGAGTCAGAAACATCGATCAGCTGCCTCCTGCACACCCCCCACCAGGGATGTCCCTACAATCAAGGTACATGCCCTTGACCGGAATCGAACCTGGGACCCTTCAGTCCGAAGGCCAACGCTCCATCCACTGAGCCAAACCGATTAGGGCTGTGTATGTCTTTTTAGCTTTAAATAAAGTGTTTAACAGAGAGAGAGAGAGACAGACAGACAGACAGACAGACACGGAGACACCAAAGAAGAGATGCCCTTATATTGCCCCTTAATAGAGATGTCCCTACAATCAAGGTACATGCCCTTGACCGGAATCGAACCTGGGACCCTTCAGTCCGAAGGCCAACGCTCCATCCACTGAGCCAAACCGATTAGGGCTGTGTATGTCTTTTTAGCTTTAAATAAAGTGTTTAACAGAGAGAGAGAGAGACAGACAGACAGACAGACAGACACGGAGACACCAAAGAAGAGATGCCCTTATATTGCCCCTTAATAGAGAACCAAGTGGGAAGAACCAGGGTGAGACCCAGGAAAAAGCCATGAGCAGATAGATGGTTTTGACCTATTTCTCTGAATTTGGAGACAAAAATATTTTCCCCTTCTGTCTTACATACTTTTCCTTGAGTTTATCTTTCCTTATATTGGAGTAGTAAGACATAGAAGACTTAAGTTAGCATGTTAGCTTACCTGGAAGGAGACCAAGTAATTCTTCAACCTGCTTTTATGTAATTTTAACCAAGAGGCCCACAAGGAATCCAAGTACTCCCTTCAGAAGACAGCCAAATTCTCCATTGCTGATGTTTTGGCACCAAGATCATCACTAAATATGGAATTCCCAAAATCAGATATGGTGAAATTAGCAGTTCTATGAGCTCCCCCAAGTCTCTTCCTGTTTTTGAGCAGGACCTTTTGATCCCAAGGACCTACTTAGTTTTTCACTCTTTAGAGAAACCTTGGGAATTGGTCAGTTTTCTCATATACTAACTAAAAATTAAATCTTACCCATCAGCCTTTATTCAGTCAGTTATAATGAACATTACCAGCAGATATATTCAAAACAGCTAAAACTGCACATGTTTAAAAATTAATTGAAGAATGAAATCTTGACAAAATTTAAGTGAAAATTTTGGCTTGGGAAATTTGAATTTAGCAGGTATAGTGGCCACAAGAGAACTCAGTAGCAGAAGATACCATTGGTAAAATTTGAAATGAACTCCAAATTGACAATAAATATCTATTATAAGTGTATAAAAAAACTGGATCCCAATGAACATAATTACAACAAAATGGAAATGCACTGCATAGTAAATTGATCCAAGAATTAAGTTGGCTTAATGGAGTTGCTTCATAGAATTTCTTGTTGAAAATTCACCATTGTTAGCCCAGTTTGTTGTTTTTATTAATCCTCACTGAGGATATTTTTCCATTGCTTTTTAGAGAGAGTGGGAGGGAAGAAGGGAAGGGGGAAGAGAGAGAAACATCAATGTGAGACTCTCACATCCATTGGTTGCCTCCCACACACCCAGTGCACGGGCTAACGCTCTAACCACTGAACCCACCAGCCAGGGCCCAGTTAGAAATTTATGATCAGATCACCTTGTGAGGTTACTTTCATAGGACTTCTATTTTTGTCCACACTCTGTGATCATCCTCCACAAAACCCATAATCCCCATCTACCCAAGAAAATAATACCAGACAAATCCCATTGAGGGACAGTCTACAAAATACCTGACTGGCACTCCTTAAAAACTGTTAGTTATCAAAACCAAGGGAAGTCTGAAAAACTGTCACAGACCAGAAGACACTAGGAGATATGACAAGTGAATATAATATACCCCACATAGGATCCCGGAGCAGAAAAAGAACATTGGGGGGGGGGGGAATAGTAAAATGCAAATAAATTGTGGAGTTTGATTAAACTGCCAAAAGAGATTAGCAAGAGAAAAGAGATTTTTATTCACATACTTATACAGTAGTTCACAGAAAAATATGACTCAAGGGGGCAGTAAGAATTTGGGGCTTATACACCGTGGCTGGGGATGGAGCCTGTAACCAAAGTACAAGGTTTGTGCCCTTGACCAATATCGAACCCGGATCTTTCATTCTGCAGGCTGGTACTCTCCACTGAGCCAAACCAGCTAGGGTAAAACCATCTTATTTTCCATCTTACTTTCAAGTATTAAAAAAATGTAGCCAAGTCTTTAAAATTCCCATCTTACATCTGCCTTAGGGCTCCCCTCCTCCCCCTAGGTTGGGCTCAGAGACTGCCTCCTCCTCTTCTACACCTGCCTCCAGCCAGTTGGGGCAGGAGGAGGGTCTGGGGATCAGGGTGCAGATTCCTTGGTTGGGATTGACTGTGGCTTTCTGCACTGATCCCCAAAGGGTCCTGAGGCGGGAAATAATTTGGCATATTTAAGGAACTGAAAACATCCAGAGGAGGGAAAAGGGAGAGAGACTGGCAGTCTGCCCTCCAGCACCTCTAGGCACACACAGGCACAAATGATTTTACATAAAGGGGATTGTACTACATGTGCTGTTACCAAACAGTTTTGTTTTTCACTTAATGTAAATGACCAAGAATTGGCAAAGTTTTTTTTTTTAATCCAATTTATGCAAGGGAGAGAAAAAAATGTTGGTGGCTGCTTGAAATGCTAATTAGTATAAGCTTCCCCAAATGAAGTGTGTCAGTCACAAAAGAATGGGAAGAGAAGAGGGCCTGGAATGAGGTCCCCTAAAGCACCAACATTTAAAAAGTGGGCAGATGAAACTCTGCAAGGGAGAAGGGGAAGGAGTAACCAGAAAAGTAGTAGGGAAAATTGGCAGTTGTGGTGCCAGCGAAGCCCAAGGAACATCATTAAAGGGAGAGAGACAGGAAAGGTAAAAACTGAGAAGATCCTTCGGTGCAGCAACACAGATGTTGTGGAGATGATGCTCCAGGGAGTCTTTGAAGGCAGTCACTGAGCTGGGTCTGGAGGCAAGCAGGATCCTACACATGGCAATGGGGCAGGGGTCGGGAACACCATTCCAACCGCAGGACCAGTCGGTGCAAGAGCAGGACCCAGCGAGTAAGAAAAGCGAGACTTACTTAGGGATTTCTTCCCCGCTCCCTCGCTCCCCCGCTCCTTGTCCGTCCAGGCTTAGGCAGTGAGGTAGGCAATGGTAGCAAACAGCCAGGCGCAAGCCCGCCCGGCTCACCCGCAGCAGCGCCGCCTACGACCGGTAGAGTGCGCTCTCCACGGAGCCTGTCCGGCTCGCGGCCGGACTGCGCCTGCGCGGGGCTTGCGCGGCTCGGCGAAAGGGGAGGCCTGTCCCACGCCTGCGCACTCGGAGTAAGATGGCGGCGGCTGCTCGGCTGGGCTGGGGAGCTGCGGCCCGTGCCGCCGGGTTGCGCAGGCGGTAGGTGACAAATCCTGAGCTCCGGGTAGGGATGCCTCTGGGTTTAGCCAGCAGAGCGGTAACCGCGCTGCCCACTCCCTCGGACGGAGTGGTGAAAGGTGCCTCCGGCCGAGCCTTTGGGCCTGCCCCCGTCGCCGCATTGGGGTTGAGCCCTAGAGGTGGGCGTCTGTCACCGCGGCAGCTCCGAGCCCCCAGTTGGGGTGGGCTCTGCGCTGCCTTGGGACCCCGTGCCTGAGTCCCTGCGGAGGGGTTTGCAGAGCCTGGCTGTAGAGACCCAACGCAAGAGCTGTTTTTATATTTATTTATTTATTTTGTAATCTTTATTGTTGAAAGTATAATATATGTCCCCCCCCCATTGACCCCTGCCGCCCCTGAGCTATTTTTAAATCGTGTGGCCCCTCTAGCATTTCACCACGTGCATGCCATCCCTTGCCTTTTATTTATGTTTATTTCTTAAGTATGTTTTTATTGCTTTCAGAGAGGAAGGGAGAAGGCGAGAGAGGAACATCAATGATGAGAGAGAATCATTGATGGGCTGCCTGTTGCTCGTCCCTCCCGGGGATGCAGCCCTGCGGGCAGGTGCCCTGCCAGCATGGAGCCTGGACCTCCTGGCTCCTAGGTCCCTGCTCAGCCACTGAGCCACGCCTGCGGCCCTCCTTTGCCTGTTAAACATGAAAAGTCAGAATGTCGTAAAAGCATACCTCCTCTCATTTCTTCATTTTCCCGGTGAGGCCCAGAAAGGGGATGTACCCCGTCTGAGGCCGCACAGCATCCGAGGGTGGCACTCAGAACCCAGATCCCTGCATTCCCCCCATCGCTTACACCCACCGGGCCCTTGTCTCCCCCCGCCCTGCCCTTGCCAGTGATAATCTGCCAACATGGGTTAGGTGAGAGGCACGGAGGAGTTAAGTAGGTGCACCCCAATTTCGCTTCTGGAACAAAAGGAGAAAAGGACCCAATGGGATTTGATCTCGTTTTAAGGAGTTTTAGTGGTAATGATGCTCTTGAAGCTTAAATGCATTTCTAAAAAAAGAATTAAGTTTGTAGAAGGACTTTTTGTTAGTTACCTATCTCTCTTATATTTGAGTCATTCCTATCTATAATAATAAAAGGGTAATATGCTAATTAGACCAGACATCCTTCCTGACAAAGGGGGGCTGGAGGGAAGACAGCCTGGGTTCCGGGTGCCTGCTGGCAGCCGGAGGAGGGAAGCCCGGGTCCTGGGTGCTGGAGGGAAGCCGGTGCCGGCAGCCCTGGGGAAGGAAGGCCTACTCTTGCACAAATTTTTGTGCACCAGGCCTCTAGTTACATAATAATAGCGGTAGCTAACATTTATTGAACACTAATGACATGGCCTAGTGGCACTGTTTTAAAGCACTTTCCATGGATTATTTGGATCCATCTTTGCCCCAGTCTTTATAAGATAGCTGTGAATATTAAATTCATTTTAGGGATGAAGAACTGAGGCCGTGATGCTAGCGGCTCCAGGGACATAGAAATGAAGACAGTCCTTCCCCTTAATGAGTTTGCAAGTGAAAATAATCAGATGTTTATACTAAGTGAAATAAGCCAATTTTGAGAAAGACAAATATCACATGATTTTACTTATTTGTGGAATCTAATGAACAAAATGAATTGACCAATAAAATAAGACCTGAAGCATGGAGGCATGGAATGGACTGACATACTTTGATGTAGGATTGGGGGGACTGGAAGAGATAAATCAAAGAACTTATTCCTTATATTCATAGCCCATGGACATCAGCAATAGGGTGGAGAAGATCTGGGGGGTGATTAGGGGCCAGGAGGACAGGGTAAAGGTGGGTAAATGGGAGACATGTGGAATACTATCAACAATAAAAAATGTACATAAAAAGTAATCAGATGTTAAAAACAAAAAGTGATCATATATATGCTTAAAATTCCTCAGTGATTCCTGTGAAATGAAAATTGTAATATTTTACAGTAAACTAGATTTCAAAAACTTGCATCAGATTTCTAAAATTTTCACTACTAAAGTCTCCTTTTATTTCTTTTCCAGTAATAATGTTTTTCCCCTTTCTCCTTGTTTTTATTTTATTATTATTTTTAATCCTCACAGGAGGAGTAAGGATATTTTTTCCATTGATTTCTAGAGAAAGTGGAAAGGGAGGGGGGCAGGACTAGAGAGAGAGAAACATCAATGTGACAGGACACATCAATTGGTTGTCTCTCTACTGGGGATTAGACCTACATCCCAGGTACACCCTTGACCTGAATGGAACCTGTGACCTCTGGTGAGCAGGCTGAGGCTCTAACCACGGAGAACACTGGCCAGGTCTCTCCTTGTTTTTAATTTGTCAAAGGCATGCAAAAATAGCCAATGAACACTTCCTCTGTTGTAATGTAATAGCTAAAGTTACAGTACTAATATGCTTCCAGTCAAAGATGTTGGCTTCTTTAGCAGTTTATACTTTCTGCTAGACTTTTTGAAGTATTGAAATACCTTTCAAACCATATAGTATAGGTTATCTCTTTCTAGGGAAATGTGGTAGAAACAGAAAAGAAGGAGGACTTTTCACTGTATTTTCTTTTTTCCTTTTAAATTTGGAACCATGTGAGTCTATTATCTCATTTTTAAAAAATTTAAAATAAGGAGAAAAAACAGTTTGTAGTTCTTTGCCTCCTTCACTCATAACTTAATTACGAGTCTGGAACTTGAGGTTATGAATCACCAGTGTAGATATATTTGTTTCTTACAACAGACACTGCACTATCCTGTGTGCACTCGGTTATCAAGGATATAAATTTCTCCTTGAGCTCTTGTTTTTAAATTGTAGCTATTCTTGCCTGAGGAAGTGAAAGTAATGTTGTAGATAGAAAAATGAAAACTTGGCTTTTTTGTTATTTTCATTATAGTGTTTTATGTATGAGAAGTAGAAACAACTTAAAGATTCTTAAAATGTCATTTTTATTTGTTTTTAAATGTAGATTATATGACATGATGAATCCATACACCATTAAGAAACAGCCTCTGCATCAGTTTGTACAAAGACCACTTGTCCCACTATCTACAACCTTACGTAACACAGGTAAAACTTCACCTCTTTCAGAGCAAATTGTGTTTCAGAAGCTAATGAAAGTGCTTGGATGAAATTTTGTAGGTCATAAAAGGTGAGAATTTGTAAATTTTATCTTCAGATGCCTATAAAAGAATATAGCTTTTTTCCTATCATAACATCACGCTTTGGTGTAATTATTTGATTACACATATCATTGGTATTACATTTCAAGAATCCTGAGCACAGTGTCCAATAGAGCTATGAAATTTCAGTATCTTGTATAACACATCCTCTGAAACATAGGAGTTGCTTAATAAATGATTTCTGAGATGAAAATACGGTAAAAAGAAGTTACAAATGAATTTGTGTTTTAAAGAATCATTTGTATTTTAAGTTCTTTTTTTTCTGGTCAAAATAAGTGGGTTTTGTTTTTGTTTTTGACAATCTGATTGGTATTATATGCTTTTATTTTCTTTAATATTGGAAATAGGTATGAGGATAGGATTTGAAAATTATTTAAATATGACCACTGTTGTGTCATATTGGGAGGAGCTATTGTGTGGCTATGGAAACTTGGGAGGAAAGGGCGGATATGTGTGTGTAAAATACCTATCTGTATGTGCTTATGGAGCTGTAATAGTGGATTCAGCTCCTGGCCCATCTCCATTTCCTTCACTGCCTTGAACACCTCCTGTGGCCATGCTCTGGAAGGTGACTGACTGGCTAATGGCATGAGCTGGATTAGGTTACAGACCATATCTCCCCTGTGTACTGGAGCAAGACCAGGAGTACCTTGCCTCTTCTTGAATCACAGAATAATTTAGGTATAAATATTGAATATCTCAACATATTAAGATACTTTATTGGACTTTAAATTTTTGTGGAACTGAATTATATGGTCACCTAGGCTTTCTAAATTGGAGAGCTGCTGATTTTAGTCTTTTATACTGACTTTAAGCACCATTAATGTGTTGTTTTGGAGGAACTTATGCCTAGCTATTTACCTATCAGTACCAAGCATAATAGAAACAATTATTTTAGATCAGTCTTTCTATCCTGGTGTAACCCTTATGACACTTTCAGGAGCAACTTTCTGGATGATGGACCTGGGAATCATTTTTTAATTGAACTCAATTTAGACCATAATTGGAATGATTGTTAATACCCAGTCAGATCACTTTTTTGAAATAGCTTTGTTCATTGTCAAAAGAAAATTTATATAGTGATGTCATATATTCTTTTCTACCTCAGATTTTGCTCTCAACAAAATTTTTTATACTTATGGTTCTTACCTTCAAGTATTTCTAAACATTTTTCTTCCTGTATATATAGTTTTACATAAATGGATTGAGTAGAATAAAAGCCAGATTTAATTCTTCAAATATTGGAAGAGTGCCTAATGTGTGTGGAGCTTTTGGCTACCAATAAATTATTAAGAAAGGTTGCAAGAAATGATTGGTCAGAACCACAGTTAGAAGAACCTTGTTATCTTTATATTTGCAGGAAGCCTTTTATTAAATGTTCCATCTGAAAAATTGTTTCCTTGTAACAGATTTTCAGAGGCATTTATTGGTTAGAGGTATAAATATTTTAAACCAAGCACTTGAACATTGAGGATATCATTCAAAATTTTTCTCTTCTGTAGGACTTGTCTGGTCACCAAGTCACCAACTGATATTTTATAGGACAGTGACTTAAATAAGCAAAATGTATGGAATTTTAGTTTTAATTTCTACTTCACCAAGGAAATGACTCAACATCAGTTAGCTGGAACTGTACGGCAAGGTGCAAAAACAGTTCTTCAGTTGTCAAGTTAGAATCTTGTAAGAAAAGCACTTTCATAACAACCATATGTTTTGCCAGATTTAACCTCTAATTTAAAATAAAACTTGCTTTTTTTATATTTTCCTATCTTTTCTAGGATGTGTGGTATGAGGATTATGACAAGATAGGAAGACTGATTTTATATATATTTTCCTATTATGCTTGGCATTGATAAGTATGGAGTGGCAGTATGCACAATGGTTAAGCAAGTCAGTGCTGGAAAATTGGCAGTTTTATCACTTTAAATAGCTGAATGACATTGAGCTTTAGTTTCCTCATTTATAAAATAGGATAAAAACTACTTCTTTGGCAGAATGTGAGGAGTAAGTGATATAATTCATGTGGAATGCTTAGCATCATGCCTTTTTGTTTGTTTTGTTTTTTAATTTATTAATTTTAGAAAGAGGGAGGAAAGGGAGAAAGAGAGATAGACAGATTCATTGTTTCACATATCCAGGCACTCACTGGTTTTGTATTGAACCCACAACCTTGGTGCATCGGATGATGTTCCAACCGACCAAGCTACCTGGCCAGGGCCCAGCACATGTTAATAACCTAGTGAATTAACCTATTTCAGTATACTGCTCTAAGATGAGAATTGGTGTTTTTTCGTCAGAAGGTGTGTTTTCATAATAAATAGTAAAGGCCTGTTCAATAGTTTTAAAACTGTTAAAACCCCAGTACTATCTATCTATCCTTTTGTCTTACAAGCTGTTGTTATATTAACAAGATAGGGAATTAAAGATTTTGTTCTTTATTGCTTTAATGAATTCATTCTCAATCTAATCATGGCCCTAGAAGAAAGAAAAGAACCTATAACGACAATATTTTTGTTGTTGTTGTTGTTGTTGTTGTTGTTGTTAATCTTCACCTGAGGATATTTTTTTCCATTGATTTTTAGAGAGTGTGTAAAGGGAGGGAGGGAGAGAGAGAAAGAGAGAAACATCGATGTGAGAGAGATGCATTGATTGGTTGTCTCCCACACTAACCCTGACTGGGCCTGGGGATCAAACCTGCAACCCACATAGGTGCCCTTGAACAGGAATCGGACCTGTTGGTCCTCGAGCTGATGTTCTAACCACTGCACAATCTGCCAGGGCTGAAAAGATAATTTTTAAGTATTCCAGAAAGTAAGTCACATAGATTCCCACTTACATGATAATTTATAGTGTCACTAATTCTATACCACTTTTTGGGCAGTTACTTAACTCTTTGTAACACGTTACTTATCTGTAAGCCTCAGTTTCTTCATTTGTAAAATGGGAATAATAGTATCTTCTTCATAGGTTGTTAAAGGCTTAATTACATTTAAAGCACTGGACCCACCCTGGCCGGTTTGGCTCATTTGGGCATCGTTCCAGGCACTGAAAGGTTGCTGGTTCAATTCCTGGTCAGGGCACATGCCCTGGTAGTGGGTGTGCAGGAGGTAGCCAACTGATGTTTCACTCTCACATTGATGTTTTTCTCTCTCTCCATCTCCTCTTTCTCTCTCTAAAAATCAGTTTTTTTTAAAAAAAAAGCACTCAATTCAGTCCCTGGCATGTAACTACTAAGCACACAATATATAGTAGTTATTATTATAAATTTTTGTCTTTAAAAGGCTGGTAGTACTTTGGAAGAAGAGAATGTAACATTTTACTATATTAATATCACAGTGATGATGATTTATGATTATGATAGCCATTGGTATTAAGTCACCAAATAGAATACATATATGATTCCTGAATTATAATATATATATACCTTTCTACTTAAGTATAGGATATTACTAGAATCTGTTGAGTAGCAAAACTATCTAAATAATCAAAATTAATACAAAATTCAATGCATTCAATGCAGTTATCCTAAATATATTGGTAAATTGCCTTCTTGTCTTTAAAAATTCTTATTTTGTCAGTTTGGACAGTAAAGTCTTATTTTCTTTTTACTGACTTTTCTTACTTCTTTGGGTCTCTGAAAATGAGCATTTCATAGTCCATAAATTGTTAACTACTTTATTTTCCAGATTAACATTATTTCTTCTTTTTTTTCTCTTTTAGTGAGACGCATGTTTATTCAAACACAAGATACCCCAAATCCCAACAGTTTAAAATTTATTCCTGGAAAACCAGTTCTTGAGACAAGGACCATGGATTTCCCCACACCAGCTACAGCATTTCGCTCCCCTCTGGCTAGGTATATTACTAGTTTTCACTTGCTTTTACCAAGAAACG
This sequence comes from Myotis lucifugus, assembly GCF_000147115.1. Lineage (NCBI taxonomy): Eukaryota > Metazoa > Chordata > Mammalia > Chiroptera > Vespertilionidae > Myotis > Myotis lucifugus. The sequence continues at coordinate 1,084,873 of NW_005871156.1, forward strand.
TAATTAACTGACTTTGGGGTTAAGGCAGCTTTATTTAGCTATTGCATTTTTATGTGCACTGCATTTTTTTCAGAGAATACTTCCTTTTCAGATAAGGGGTAAAAAACTAAGAATTGATATTAGGAAAGTCTTCTGAAAAGTGATGTATTGAGAGATCTGTATCAAACTATATAATAAAAGCCTAATATGCTAAGTGTCTGGTCGTCTGGACCAATCAAAGTGTAATATGCTAATGATATGCTAAAGCTCGCTATGACGTGCATTGACCACCAGGGGGCAGATGCTCTGACTGGTAGGTTAGCTTGCTGCTGGGGTCCGGCCGATTGGGACTGAGCGAGATGGGCTGGACATGCCCTGGAGCCCTCCTGAGTCCCTCCCCGGCCCCGATTGTGTACTGCTGGGGGTCCCTCGGCCTGGCCTGCGCCCTCTTGCAATCTGGGCTAAGGGACCTCTTCCCGCCCCCCACCCCCCCCCCCACCCCAATGCACAAATTTCGTGCACCGGGCCTCTAGTGACAATATAAACACTTATATCTTTACTTAAGAAAAATAATCCATCAAAATGATAATATGGTTAATTTCCATTCTAAATCTTTATTTTTTAAAATATATTTTATTGATTTCAGAGAGGAAGGGAGAGGGAGAAAGAGATAGAAACATCAATGATGAGAGAGAATTATCGATCGGCTGCCTTCTGCATGCCCCCTACTGGGGATCAAGCCTGCAACCCAGGCATATGACCTGACTGGGAATCGAACTGTGACCTCCTGGTTCATAGGTCGAAGCTCAACCAACTGAGCCACATGGACCAGGGCTCCATTCTAAATCTTTAAAACTGTTTTTTTTTAAAATATATATTTTATTGATTTTTTACAGAGAGGAAGGGAGAGGGATAGAGAGTTAGAAACATCAATGAGAGAGAAACATTGATCAGCTGCCTCCTGCACACCCCCTACTGGGGACGTGCTTGCAACCAAGGTACATGCCCTTGACCGGAATTGAACCTGGGACCCTTCAGTCCGCAGGCCGACGCTCTATCCACTGAGCCAAACCGGTTAGGGCTAAAACTGTTTTTAATAAGGAATGAAAGCTTACTTGTTTAATTCTTAAGGATAGCTGAATTTCTAGATGTCTCAAATGGAGTCACTTATAAAATATTCCACTCACAACTATAAATTATAATAGTTATCAGATATGGGATGATTTTAAAGCAAAACAAAACTGTTCAGTTAAGTCCTGGCTGGCGTGGCTCACTAGGTTGGAGCGTCATCCCGTGCACCATTAGGTGGTGGGTTTGATTTCCCAGGAGGCATATACCCAGGTTGTAGGTTCGATCCCCAGGAGGCAACACATCGATGTTTCTCTTTTTTTCTTCCTTCTTCTCCTTAAATCAATTAAAAAACCAAACTACTCAGTTGAGACAGTTTCTAAATTCATTAAGTAGAGACAAGTTAAGTATATATCAGATGATAAAGCATCTACACTAATAAAAGAGAAACATGGTAATTAGCGTACGACTGCTACCCTTTTCATTGGCTAATCAGTGAGTATATGTAAATTAACTGTCAGCCAAGATGGCGGCCGGCAGCCAGGCACTGAAGCGAGCATGAGGCTTGCTTGCTGCAGACTCCAACGTTCCCCGCCTCACTTGCCGGCCTCTCAGCTGCAAGTCTAAGCAACTATATACTATGTTGCAAATAAGAAGCTAAACAAAACCCCAGAAACCAGCCTGACTGAAAGCCAGCCGGACCGAAACTTTGTATCGATGTTTCAGCAGCCAGGCCTCAGAGCTAAAGCTGGCCCAGAATAAAAAAAAAAAAAAAAAGAAAAGAAAACAAGGAGCGGTTGGAAGCTTTAGTCACTCGCCAGCCGGAAAACAGCCCTCAGCCCCTCACCCAGACTGGCCAGGCACCCCAGTGGGGACCCCCACCCTGATCCAGGACACCCTTCAGGGCAAACCAGCCGGCCCCCACCCGTGCACCAGGCCTCTATTCTATAAAGTAAAAGGATAATATGCCTCCCGGCACCGGGATCAGCGGAGCAGCGAGGCTCCCGGCACTGGGATCAGCATGACAGGGGGCAGCGCCCAAACCCCCTGATCGCCCTGCGCTCTGTGTTGACAGGGGGAGCTCCCCCAACCCCCTGATA
>NW_005871156.1:1087119-1110509 GCF_000147115.1 Myotis lucifugus
ATTGGCCCTACCCTGAGCGTGACTGAGGGTGGCATCGCAACCTCCCGATCCGCCCTGCTCTGTGCATGACGGGGCGGCGCCCCAACTCCCAAATCGGCCCTGCTCTGAGCCTGACCAGGGGCTGCACTTAGGGATTGGGCCTGCCCTCTGCCACCCGGGAGCAGGCCTAAGCCAGCAGGTCGTTATCTTCGGAGGGGTCCCAGACTGCGAGAGGGCACAGGCCGGGCTGGGGGACCCCCCTCCCCCCGCCCCCCGAGTGCACAAATTTTTGTGTACCGGGCCTCTAGTAAACAATAAAATCATTGGAATGTAACTCTTTTTAGCTGATAGCTAAAGAAATTATTTATAATAAGAGTCAGTATCAATTGACATTTTTAGTAAGCTGTGCCTGATACTGATTACCAAGGATATTTGGAAAATATCACTTAAATAATTTTCTCCATATATACCCTTTTTAAAAATCTCATTTAGGGGGGTCAGAAATATGCTTATCTCAAGAATAGTTTTTAAAATCTCTAATTAATAAAAATACATATTTCCTTGACCTAAACATGCTGCTTGTCAGAATATACCTTAGAGCATTTGTTTTTTATAATTTTTGATTCAAGCCACAATAAGAAATGTTTTATGTTATGACTCAATACACACACCACATACACATATATACATATACAGGTATCCATATATATGTGAACATAGACACACACAAATATATATGTATATATACACATATATGTGTATGTTTGTATGAAACAAGTGTTTGATGGGACATTTTCGCCCTTTCGATGTGTGATGCATTCTTATATTTTGTTTCTTCTTTTTATTTTATTCTGTTCTGTTTTATTAGATAAAATTTTGGTCACTACATCATTAATTTCACAACCTGCTGGTGGGCTTGAAAAATACTCTCTAGAGCAGCGGTTCTCAACCTGTGGGTTGCGACCCCTTTGGGTGTCCAACGACCCTTTCACAGGGGTCGCCTAAAACCATCGGAAAACACATATATAATTACATATTGTTTTTGTGATTAATCACTATGCTTTAATTATGTTCAATTTGTATACAATGAAAATACATCCTGCATATCAGATATTTACATTACAATTCATAACAGTAGCAAAATTTCAGTTATGAAGTAGCAGCGAAAATAATTTTATGGTTGGGGGTCACCACAACATGAGGAACTGTATTAAAGGGTCATGGCATTAGGAAGGTTGAGAACCACTGCTCTAGAGAATACCCGCATATGTACACAAGGTGTGTGCAAGGAGGTTCATTGTAGCCTTATTGGTGGGGGAATAAGTTAGAAACAACCAAAATATTCATCAATAGGAAGAGTTAGATAAACATTGTTCATCCATAGTCTTCACATATTAAAAAGGATGAGAGGGACCCATATTTACCATCACAGAATGACCTCTAAGACATACTGTTAAGTGAAGAAAGCAAGTTTCAGGACAGTAAGTGCAATATGATTATTATATGTCTAAAAACAAAAAAACAAAACAGATGCCTCACAAAGGCTTGCACATAAATCTGTATAGTAGCATTATCTATAATAACCTCATCCCCAAAAATCTGAAATGTCCATCAACTGTGGAATGACTAAACAGATTGTAAATGCCCATATACTAGTAATGTAATACTACTCGACATAAAGTAGAACAGTGATGGCGAACCTATGACACCTCTGACACGCGAACTCATTTTTTTGGTTGATTTTTCTTTGTTAAATGGCATTTAAATATATAAAATAAATATCAAAAATATAAGTCTTTGTTTTACTATGGTTGCAAATATCAAAAAAATTCTGTATGTGACACGGCACCAGAGTTAAGTTAGGGATTGTCCAAAATGCTGACACGCCGAGCTCAAAAGGTTCGCCATCACTGAAGTAGAATGAACTATTCATACAAAAAAACAAGGATGACTCTCAAAAGCATTATGATAAGTGAAAGAAGCCAGACTCAAAGACTGTATGGTTTCATTAATATGAAACTCTAGCAAAGACAAAGCAGTAGTGGCATAAAGATCAATAGTTACCAGGGTGACAGATGTGCTAACTAACCTTATTGTGGTGATCATTTCACAGTATATATGTATATCAAGTCATCACGTTGTGCACCTTCAACTTACACAGTGTTTTATGTCAGTTATATTTCAGTGAAGCTGGAAACATTTTTTAAAGCAAAAGTAAAAAGTTATTTCCATAAAACAAAAGTTAATAGAACATGGAGGTAAAGCAAGAGGGGTGAATGCAAAGGGAAATGAGGGATCTTTTGCAGTAATAAAAATGTTTTATATCTTTATTGTGGGATTGCTTGATTGTAGGGGAAGATGATAAAACGAGATTGGCCATGACTTGAAACTGATGATGGGTACATGGAAGTCCTTTTATTTTTCTCTGTACTTTTGTTTATGTGTAAACTTTTCATAATTAAACATTTTATTATCTCTTATTTTTTCACAGGCAATTATTTAGGATTGAAGGAGTAAAAAGTGTCTTCTTTGGACCAGATTTCATCACTGTCACAAAGGTAAACATAGGGGGATATAAAATAAGATGTGAAGCACTTTTAATTTTCCTGAGTCAAATGCTCTCCAGAATTTCCATTCTTAATGTATTTTATACGTACGGTTACCTAAAAAAATCTCAAGTTAAGTTTACTTCTCACATTTCTTAAGTTAATTATTTAATATAATTTCCAGATCCCTCATTTTTTAAAAGGGAAAAATTTGAGCTTCAAGATTGTATAGGTAGCCTACAGCAGGGCCAAGACTTAACCTTGGCAAGTCTAGAATTTAGGCTTCCAAGTATTATTTTTACTAATTTTTAATGTAAATTGATAGAGTAAAAAGAGAAGGAAATAATCACACAAAATATATATTTGACCAACAGAATGATTGAATATATATATCTCCTTTCAAAGTGGGCACTTACATCATGGCATCTGACCCATTCTACTGTCCTGCAATAACCCTTCAGAGTTTCATACATAAAAGCAGTGGACTCTAAGTTCTTACGTTACCCACTGCAACAGCTAACATGGCATCTGCTAGAAAAGGCTGTTTCATATTTAAGTCTACTAGGTTAATGAGAAATGAACTATTTAAATTTGAACTATGTATCCTTTTAAATCAATTGACATGTATACACCAAATTTAATCATTTGTATAATTTCCATCAAAATAAAAAGTATTCTTTCAACTCCTCTTAAGCAATTTTAAAGGATTACTCTGAGTTCTTCATGTACCAAAAAGTGGATATATTGGGTTAGTCCACTAACATGTTACATCTAGTCCAGTATTCTTTTGTAGCTGTTTCTCAGAAAGTCCTTTCTTGACCATATTTGTGAAAGTGTCACTTCTCCCAAGAGCTCATTGCCCTGTTCATTTTCTTTTTCTTAAAAATATATATATATATATATATATATATATATATATATATATATATATATATATATATATATTTGAGTTTAGAGAGGAAGGGAAAGGCAGAGAAAGATAGATACATCAGTGATGAGAGAGATCATTGATTGGCTGCCTCCTGCACACCCCCTACTGGGGAACAAGCCTGCAACCTGGGTATGTGCCCTGACCAGGAATCCAACCGTGACCTCCTGATTCATAGGTCCTTGTGAAATCATTGAGCCACACCAGCTGGGCCCTTGTTGATTTTCTTCATTGCGCTTATCTTAATCATATTTTTTTTATTTTTATTCCCTGTCTTTCCTGCACTAGAATATAAACTCTGTAAAAATAAAAATTGTCCATCTTGTAAAGACCCCTAGAACAACAACAACAACAACAACAAACAAAAAGAAAAAAAGATCACCTAGAACAATGCCTGGCATATAGTGCACTCAAATACATTTTTCTAGAAGGAAACAGTGTCTAAATTGAATTTTCAGCCTTCAAGTGGCTTCCCACAAATGTAGGATCATAGTGAGCAAATCTGTGTTAACTACTTTCTAGTCTTTTCAGTTTAGAGACACTGGCCTATCCTTGTTATTCAGTTTTCTTTCTTTGATATTTTTTGAGGTAGAAAAAAGGACCAACATTTATTTAATATCTCTAACATGTAGGCTATGGCATGAATGCTTTACATATATTATCTGGTTTAATTCTTGCAACTAGTCTTTATTTTACAAGCAGGAAATTATGTATTTATTTTAAGCCACTTTTATTTAGTTCTTTAACATATAGTCTATGCTATATAAGATTTTTTTAGATAAAAACATGTGATTATATCTTACAGGGTTTTTGTTCTTGATTTGATTTTGGTAAGTCATCTTTCATTTCCCTTCCCCTTCATAATTTAGTTACCCTTTTTGAAATTTCTTCAGCTCCACTAGTTTTTCTTAATGACATGACAGCTAATAAATAATATTCCAAATGAGGGCACACATTGATATTTAATAGGTAGAATAGCAGACTGCATTTGTTTTCTTTCAGTTAACCTTTCTCATTATGGACTATTCCATTTACCTGACATCTTTAGTGATTTCCTGTTTCCCTTTTGATCTGTAATTAATAATTCTGAGGCTTCTTTATGCATCATTTATCATTTTTTTCTAAATGTGTAAGTGTATTTTCAGCTTATATGCTGCCTTTTTGTCTCATTCAACTTCAGGAAATTTTTCTTTTTGTTACCAAGATTTCCTTACTCAATAGAACCCAATGTTTACTGAAGATCTGAGGTAGCCCTTTGGTCCATCTTCCAAATAATTTTTTAGAACATTACCTCTAACTAGTTCCCATTCCCAATCACTAAAGCATGTCACTAGTTTTGCTTTTGTATCCATAGCAGTGCCCATTTATCTCCGCTCTGTGTACTGCCTTTAAATTGGTTCTTAATCTATTAAAATATCATTCTTATGCATGTAGCCTCAATTTTTTGTAGTCTTTAAGCATAGACCCTAGCCAACAGTTTCCTGAGAGTCTGAGTAGACTTCATCTAATAGTTTTTCCTTCTAGAAAAACTATTTCCTTTTCTTTTTAATATTTATGGATAATAAAGACCATTATAAACTGATGAACAAAAATAGATACAGAGGCAGAGCAGCATCGAACAGACTGTCAAACTACAGCGGGAAGGCTGGGAAGGGTTGGGGGGTGGGAAGGGGGGGTAAGATCAACCGAAGGACTTGTATGCATGCATATAAGCATAACCAATGGATATAAGACACTGGGGGGTAGGGGAAGCCGGGGGAATGTCAAGGGGGGAGGGAAGAAGGATACATATGTAATACTCTTTGTAATACTTTAAGCAATTAAAAAAAATTAAAAAAATTAAATGTAAAAGAAAATAAATAAATAATTATTTTTAAATCCTCACCTGAGGAGGTGTGTGTGTGTGTGTGTGTGTGTGTGTGTATTTTTTAATTGATTTAGAGAGAGAGAGGAACATCAATGTGTGAGAGAAACATTGATTGGTTGCCTCCTATACACACCCCGACTGGAGATTGAACCCGAAACTTAGATATGTGCTTTGACCGGGAATTGAATCCGCAACCATTTTGGTGTACGGGATGACATTCAACCAATTGAGCTACCTGGTCAGACTGAAGAGCTCTCCTTTAAAAAACTAAAACAGTAGCCCAGCCAGCAAGGCTCAGTGGTTGAGCGTCGACCTATGAACCAGGAGGTCATGGTTTAATTCCCAGTCAGGGCACATGCCTGGGTTGTGTGCTTAATCCCCAGTAGGGGCCATGCAGGAGGCAGCCAATCAATGATTCTTTCTCATCATTGATGTTTCTCTCTCTCCCTCTCCCTTCTTCTCTGAAATCAATAAAAATATTAAAAAACAAACAAACCTAAAACAATATATCCTGCCTTTCTCTTTTTAGACATTAGTACTATTTAGGTGTTTAAGAATTATACCTTTTTTTTTTTTAATGGAATCAACTAGTCGGTCAGATTTGGGGGTGAAATAGTTATTGATTCTTTCTTGAGGATTCTGGTCTTTTTTTGTATATTTTATTGATTTTTTTACAGAGAGGAAGGGAAAGGGATAGAGAGTTAGAAATATCGATGAGAGAGAAACATCGATCAGCTGCCTCCTGCACACTCCCTACTGGGGATGTGCCCGCAACCAAGGTACATGCCCTTGACCGGAATCGAACCTGGGACCCTTGAGTCTGCAGGCTGACGCTCTATCCACTGAGCCAAACCGGTTAGGGCGAGGATACTGGTCTTGTTGACAGTTCACAAGTCTTCTAGCCCAGTAGCCATGGATAAGACATGTTAGAAGTTTTGGTTCTACAGTTGTGTCATTGGATTTTGTCAATACTCTTAAGTAATATATGTAAATTGAATTTTTTAATAGTTGTCAGATATCTTATGTATTTGGTCAAACAGTTATATCCTACTTAAAAGAATGGGATATTTCTTTATCTTCTATATATATTTTAATTTTAATTATTGATTTTTTTTTAGAGCGAGAGGGAAAGAGAAATACATTGTGTTGTTCCACTTATTTATGCATTCATTAGTTGATTTTATTTTTAATTCAGCCCTTTAAAAAATCTTAAAATTTTTAAAAATATTTATTGATTGATTTTTAGAGAGAGAGAGGAAGGGGGAGAGAGACAGACAGGCAGTGATTTTTTCCACTTGTTTATGCATTCATTGGATGATTCTTATATCTGCCCTGACTGGGGATTGAACCTGCAACCTTGACATATTGGGACAACACTCTAACTAACTGAGCTACCTGGCCAGGACCATTGGTTAATTCTTTTATTTTTTTGTTAATCATCACCTGAGGATATTTTTTCCATTTTTAGAGACAGTGGAAGGGAGATTGGGAGGGAGGGGGAGAGAAACATTGATGTGAGAGAGACACATTGATTGGTTGCCTCCCGCACACACCCCTACTGGGGCTGGGGATGGAACCTGCAACCCAGGTACGTGCCTTTGACCAGGAATTGAACTCGAGAGCCTTCAGTGTGCGGGCTGATGCTTTAACCACTGAACAACACTGTCCAGCGCCAGCCAGGGCCTCTTTATCCTCATTAACATAGAGAGTCCTTATTCTGTATTTTAACTGTGTTTACTTCTTGAAAAAATATATTTTTTTATCATTTTGATATCCCCTATATAGGGTATGATATACATACAGCACACTTAGTGCAAGTTTGATGAATGAATGAATGAGAAATATTCTAGGATTGTATCTTCTGAAAGTCATTATAAGCCATATTCTTTAAGAACTGGACCTGACATGTATTCTCCAGAAATGAGTACTGTTGCATAGTACAGGATACACACACACACACACACACACACACACACACACACACACACACACATAAAAGATGCTTAAAAGATACGAAGTCTTGTTTTATATTTGTCTATGCCCTTGGGTAGAAATTTTAGCATTTTTCTTCAATTATTTACAGGAAAGTGAAGAGTTAGACTGGAATTTACTGAAACCCGATATTTATGCAACAATCATGGATTTCTTTGCATCTGGCTTACCCTTAGTCACTGAGGAAACATCTTCAGGAGAAGCAGGTGATATGTTGGGTAATTAATATTTATCTTTTTTTTTAAAAAAAGCTTTTCTACATTCTTCTCATTTGCTTTGATTTCAGAAATCATGGATGTACAGATTTTTATCATTGTACTATATTTAGCTCTGGAACCAATTCCGAGGAAATAAAACTTCATATATACTAGTTTTGCCCATCGTTTTTGAAAATCTGTAAATAAATTGAATCTGTTACACAAAAGTACATTTTTCAATTATAAAAATTTTCAGACATACAGAAAATAGTATAAAGCTTACCAATTTGCCTCCTCTCAGATTTAACAAATGTTAATTTTTGGCTATAATTGCTTTAAATCCATATTTTAATAAAATATTAAAGACACAGCCAAAGCCCTACAACCCCCATCCCTTTTCCCTTTCTGCTTCCAGAGATGTATGTAAACTCTGTTTGTTTTAAAATTTTTTCCCCCAAATATATTTTTATTGATTTAAGAGAGGAAGGGAGAAAGAAGGAAACATCAATGATGAGAGAGAATCATCGATCGGCTGCCTCCTGCACACCCCCTACTGGGGATCGAGCCCCCAACCCGGCATTTGCTCTTGACTAGAGTCAAACCTGGGACCTTTGAGTCTGCAGGCCGACACTCTATCCACAGAGCCAAACCAGGTAGGGCTAAACTCGGTTTGTTTTAAAACATTTATTACAAATACAAGTCTCTGCAGGGAATATATAACATTGGTGTTTTTTTTTCAACTTTAAATAACTTGTGCTATATGCAACTTTCCTCTTTTTCACTGAGTATAACATTTTGAAATACATCCATTTTGAAAAAAATGTAGTTCTATTTAGTTTAAGTGCTGGATAATCATTATATGAATAAACTACAGTTAATTATTTTGTTTCTTATGTTCAAGTGAATTATTTGTGCAATTTCTATTACAAATATTGCAGTGGGCATCTTTGTACTGTCTCTTTGTGCATATGTGGAGAGTTTCTGTAGCATATATATTCCTTTTTTTCCCCATTGATTTCAGATAGAGTGGAAGAGGAAGAGAGGGAGGAGAGAGAGAGACAGAGACAGAGAGAGACATCGATTGGTTGTCTCCCGCATGTGTCCCAACCAGTGCAGGTGGGGAGCAAACCTGCAACCCAGGTACATGCCCTTGATCAGGAATGGAACCCACAACTCTTTGGTGTGGGGGCAATGCTCTAACCACGGAGCACACTAGCCAGAGCATAGCGTATATTCCTAGAAGTAGAATTGCTGTATTATAAATTGTTATAATGTACATACAAATCAGCAGTGTACAAGAATTTACTTTCTTATATCTTTATTATCACTTAGTGTCTTACATTTTTTTAACCAGTATTTAAGTGTAAAATGGTGCCTTGTTTTAATTGCATTTCCTTGGTATTATGATACTGAGCCTGAAGGTTTCCATATGTTTACTGGTCATTATTTTCCTTCTCAATATATTTCCTGTTCATAATCTTTGCCTATTTTTTAAAAATTGAATTACATGTCTTTTTTGTATCAATTTTACCAGGTTTTTAAGAAGTATTCTGAGTGTCAGTTTTTTGTTAGTTTTTTTCTAGCAGATACCATCTCCATAACCACGCCTTATCTTTTCTCTGTGTTTAGAATAGCTTTTGTCATTCAGAGATTTTTAAAGAAAATATGGAATGTTTCATGAATCTGTGTGTTGCCTTTGCTCATGGGCCATGCTAATCTTCTCTTTATCAATCCAATTTTAGTTTTTGTGTTGCCAAAGCAAACACAGTTTTTCTTTTTTAAAATATATTTTTATTGATTTCAGAGAGGAAAGAAGAGGGAGAAAGAGATAGAAACATCAGTGATGATAGAGAATCATTGATTGGCTGCCTCCTGCATGCCCCACACTGGGGATCAAGCCCACAACCCAGGCATGTGCCCTGATCGGGAATCGAACCATGACCTCTTGGTTCATAAGTTGACACTCAAATACTGAGCCACGCTGGCCTAGTGGCAGTTTTTCTTTTTAATGTAGTCACATACATTCATCTTTTCCTTTATGTGTTTGTGCTTTTTGTATTTTATTGTAAATAAGTTATTTTGTGTAAAGGACTTAGAAGAGGAATTGCACATGGAGCTCAAGTATTAGCTCAAGTATTATATTTGTTGTTGATGAAGATTTTCCTTTCTCCAGTATCATAAAGATATTGTTATGTGTGTATGTGTATATACACACAAACATTTGCATAATGCCTTTAGATGGTACAGTTACATTTTCTAGGTATATACCCTAAATGAGTCTTATAAGTGTACACAAGACAGCATGTGGAAGCATGTTCTTTGAAATATTTAAAAAATATATCAGCAGTGCCCAGCCAGTGTGGCTCAGAGGTTGAGCATTGTTCCAGGAACCAAGAGGTCACTGGTTAGATTCCAGGTCAGGGCACATGCCAGGTTTTGGGCCCAATCCCCAGTAGGGGGCGTGCAGGAGGCAGCTAATCAATGATTCTGTCTATATCCCTTTCCCTTCCTCTCTCTCTCTATCTCTCTAATCAATAAAAACATATTTAAAAAACATATCTCAGTAGGTAAAAGAAATGAACCAGATTGGAAGATATCAATATAAAAAGATATAAAAGGAAATATTAAGTGATAAAGGAAAAGTGGAGAGTATATTTATTTACACACACATATGCCATTTATGCATGAAACAGTTACTTGTGCTTGTTTTTTTAAAATATATTTTCATTGATTTCAGATAGGAAGGGAGAAGGAGGGAGAGAAACCCAATGATGAAAGAGAAACATTGATCGGCTGCCTCTGGCATGTCTCCTACTGGGGATCGAGCCCAAAACCTGGGCATGTGCCTGACCTGGAATCTCACTGGTGACCTCTTGGTTCCTGGGTCAGTGACCACTGAGCCACACCGGCCAGGCCAGTTATTTGTTTTTTTGATGGGTATATACATAAAGTTGATATGATATTTTGAGAGCCATTTGATTATGTCTACCAAATTTTAAAAATATATAAACCTGTTGACCCAAATATCCTATCACTAGTAATTTATTTTACAAATATACTTAAAAAAGTAAACTGATAAATACTTTACACAAGCATGCATGCTGCAGGATTGTTAGAAATAGCAGTGAACTAGAAACAACTGAAATAAGAAACTAAAGAAACAAATTAATACAAAATTTTTTATGTACCTATTTTTAAAATTGAGAAATCTGTACATGATGATATGGCACATGATGTACCTTTAAGATATATTAAATAGAGAAAGTCAAGGTATAGAACAATGTGTATTGTGGAATCTCATCTGTGTAAATATACACATGGAAATGTAAACATATATTAGAAGGGTGTTCACTAAACTCATGATTGTGGTTGCCTATGGAAGTAACAGTGGGGAACAGAACTTAGGTTTGCTGATGTAAGAGAATTTTAGTTTTATTACTTTTTATTTTTTTAAAAAAGATTCAAAGTTAATATAATCTAATATTGATAGTTGTTGCCCATGTTGTTGCTAGAACTCTAGTGTTTGTTATAGTGTAATTTGAATTGTCTACATTTTTAGTTTTCCTGACGGTAAATAAATTTCTCAAAATTATTTAAAACCAATAAAAAGGCATTGGTGAAAATCAGTATATAACCTTACAAAGTAAAAGAAAAACAAAAATGAAACAAAATTTAAAAACAACTTTTTGCTTAGACTTGGAGAACATTTTGGAAATTAGCACAAGGCTTATATCTATATTTAGTATGATCCTCATTTTGAAAACCACAAAATTAAGAAATTGAAAATGTAACTTAACTGAGAAAGTAGGTGTGCCTTTTTGTCTCAAAGTTTCCATCAGTATCCAAACAACCTCTTTTTTCTTTCACTTTTCAATCCTTGAGAATGAGGAAAGTTTACAAATGTATTGATCAAAAAATTGAAACCCTACTATCATTAGTAGGTTAAGTTATTTTGGCATACTCACCTTTATTGCCAGATATTGAATTGATCAGTACTCCTTAATTTTTCTTCAGAGAATTGAAGGAATGATCTTTTCATTTCCCTCAAATCACTTTATCACCGTACCAAGCTACATGTCCTGTGCTTTTATTTTTTTAACTAGAGACCCAGTGCATGAAATTCGTGCACTGGGAGGGAGGGGTCCCTCAGCCCGGCCTGTGCCCTCTCATAGTCTGGGAGCCCTTGTGGGATGTCCAACTGCCGGCTTAGGCCCGCTTCCCAAGGTCCTAAGCTGGCCCTCTTGCAGTCTGGGACCCCTTGCTCCTTAACGCCCGTCTGCTCACTTCTCCTTTCTGCTTGGCTTGCTGCTCCTTAGCGCTGCCGTGGAGGCAGGAGAGGCTCCCGCCACCGCCACTGCGCTCGCCAGCCATGAGCCCGGCTTCTGGGTGAGCAGTGCTTCCCCTGTGGGAGCGCATTGACCATCAGGGGGCAGCTCCTGCGTTAAACGTCTGCACCCTGGTGGTCAGTGTGCATCATAGCAACCAGTTGTTCTGGTCATTCCACCATAACGGTTGCTTAGGCTTTTATTATATAGATAAAATATTAAAATTACTAGGTTAAAATTATCCTATTTTAATAGTACTTGTATTTGCCTGATATGAAGTGTCTACTGTTAATATGTTTTATTTGTAATTGTTTCTAGCATCTGAAGAAGATGATGAAGTTGTGGCAATGATTAAAGAACTATTAGATACAAGAATACGGTATGTGCTTATCTTTCTACTTGAGATCATATATACTGCAGAGCCAATTTTCATTATAGCAATTTACATTTGGTTGTCTGTGAGATTATATTAGAGTTTTAAAAGAAGTATAAGTTAATGTAAACCACAGAAGGTTACCATGATAGTTGTCTATATTCACTCCAAATTTTAAAACTATCTAAACATAATCAGTAAAGTACTTTATCTTTCACGGTTACCATTTAGGTTTGATATTGTTATAATACCAAATTTCTGAGAAAAAAAATTAAGAGTGTTTGGGAAGATTGTGAGGAGAGGATTACTTGTATTTTAGGCTATTATCCGTAAAGAATAAAATTAAATAAGTAGAGAACTTCCTGCTCTGATTTTTTGCTTGTAGCAGACCAATGGCCCTGGTGTTAAGTCCCAGAAAAGCTAGGTAAAATACAATTTTAAAAAAATTGTGTGTGAAGACATTAAATAGCTAACAAAGCAAACAAGATCTGGTAGGGAAGAAAGCACATTGAGGCTTCCCTCTGGGCATTTGCTGATTCTTGGTGTGAGGCTAGAGCAGCCGTGGGCGGCCCGTTTGAAATGAATAAAACTAAAAAAAAAAAAAAGACCGTACCCTTTTATGTAATGATGTTTACTTTGAATTTATATTAGTTCACACAAACACTCCATCCATGCTTTTGTTCCGGCCCTCCGGTCCAGTTTAAGAACCCATTGTGGCCCTCGAGTCAAAAAGTTTGCCCACCCCTGGGCTAGAGTATGAGAAGCTGGCTTGGGGCAGCTGCTAAGAATCAGAAAAACCATATAGCTTTTAGCAAATTTGTTGAAATGGGAAGACGACAATTAAAATTCTGGGTCAATAAAGCTTTGACTTAAAGGGCCAAGATCCTAGAGAGAAGTTAAGAAAAAGTAAGCCCAACACTCAGAGGTTCTCTCCACATGGCACATGCTTATTCTTAGCTGTGTAAGAGAAGAGACTAAGAGGTCAAACAAAAAGCAGTTGGAACGCTAAACAGAGTTTTGACAGTTGTACGGTTCTGGGAGTAACAGAAATTGGAGTTTAGGACCAGTCAAGGAGGGTTGGGGCCTCAAGAAACATCCAGACTCTTAGTTGGGTTTCCTATAGGACTATACCCTTGAAATGGGGGCAAACCAGAGGTAGACCATGGTCAAGAAAGAAATCACAAAGGAAATTTAAAATAGAATATCTGCATCACTTTTGAGTTTTTTCAAAAATAGTTTTTTTGACAGGACACAAGAAAAATCAAGGAAAAAAACATTAATTAGACTACAGTAGAATTATGACTCTCTTCATCAAAAGATGCCATTTACAGTGAAAAGCAAAGCACAGAGTAGAAGGTATTTGTAATACATATATGACAGACTATATTTTAAAACTCTTACAATTTGTTAAGAAAACAAATATTCAGAGACTGAAGCAGTCTCTTTATGAAAGCACTGGAGCAGCTACTCAAAAACTATAGTAGCCAAATGGCCACTAGACACGAGAAAGTGCTCAACCTCATTAGTCATTGTGAATATTCAAATTAAAGCCACAATGAACTATCACTGCACATCCACAAGAATGGTTAAAATAATTAAGATTGACAACACCAATTGCTATTGAGGATGTAGAGCAACAGGAACTCTCTTATACCACTTGTGGGAATATAAGTTTATATAACTCTGGAAAACTATTTAGCATTTTCTGCTAAATCTGAACATATGCATATCCTTTTGTTTTTAAATCCTCACCCAAGGATATGTTTATTTATTTGAGAAAATTAATTGAATTGATTGTATGTGATTTCTACATTTTTCTTATTAATGTTATATTTCAATGAAAAGTTTACCTGAAAAAGAAAGCTAGCATGTGTCAAATTCTCTGTATTCACCCAAAAGAAATTGAGTATATCTTAGGTAATTACTATAATTATTAGGAAATTTGAAATTTTAAATGCTGAAAAAATGAATAAGCAAGACTAAATATAAAAAGTAGAGCATATATTTATATGAATGAAAGTGACAAAATTAAAATTATAAATGAGACTAGCCCAGCCGTGGGCAAACTACCGCCCGCGGGCCGGATCCGGCAGTTTGAAATGAATAAAACTAAAAAAACAAAAGACCGTACCCTTTTATGTAATGATGTTTACTTTGAATTTATATTAGTTCACACAAACACTCCATCCATGCTTTTGTTCCGGCCCTCCGGTCCAGTTTAAGAACCCATTGTGGCCCTCGAGTCAAAAAGTTTGCCCACCCCTGGACTAGCCTCATTTATTTTCTATTGTAAAAGTAACGCTGACTTTGAATTTACCAATACAAAATCTAAACTCTTAGTTATATTAAATTTTTTTGATGAAAATTTCTATTCTCTTAAATATCACAAATATACTGTGACCACAGGCCAACTGTGCAGGAAGATGGAGGAGATGTAATATATAAGGGCTTTGAAGATGGTATCGTACAGCTGAAACTCCAAGGTTCTTGTACCAGCTGCCCTAGTTCAATCATTACTCTGAAAAATGGAATTCAGAACATGCTGCAGTTTTATATTCCAGAAGTAGAAGGCGTAGAACAGGTATGCCAATATTATGCAATGGTTTTAATATTAAAATATCAAATAGATTTAAAATAAACATTTGAGAAGAAAAGCAATTCATGACCTGACATTTTCTTCAAGGGCTGGATCTTAGTGTTACAATTTTTATCAGACTTTATGACTCTTTAATTTAGAATTAACTTTAGTGTTATGAATACCTACTGTGTGCCAGGCATTTTTACAAATATTACTTCATTTAATCTCCTAATAGTATGGTATATTAATTGAGCCATTTCTATTTTGTTCATAGGAAATTGAGACTCAGGGCATACTGCTGCTTTGGTTGTGAAAAAATTAGAAGTGGATTCAAAACATCATAGTGTTTTGTAGATGAGATTTAGAAGTCTTTAGAGCAGTGGTTCTCAACCTGTGGGTCGCGACCCCTTTGGCGGTCGAACGACCCTTTCACAGGGGTCGCCTAAGACCATCCTGCATATCAGATATTTACCTTATGCTTCATAACAGTAGCAACATAACAGTTATGAAATAGCAACGAAAATAATTTTATGATTGCGTCACAACATGAGGAACTGTATTTAAAGGGCCAGAAGGTTGAGAACCACTGCTTTAGAGGAACAGCTCCAGTACGTCATATTTATCCACTACTTGTTCTTACATTTATCCACTTCTTGTTCTTAAATGTGCAGGCAAGAAGCTCATCAAGAGATCATAGTACTTTGTTTTACAGTAAAACAGAGCATTGAGTAGAATAGAGCTTTATCTATAGCCTATTGTCAGCATTTTTCTGCCCCAAGATACTTAAGGAATATAGCACAGCATCTTCTAAGCAGTAATAGTCACCCTCACTGCAGTGATTCTCAACCAGGAGACATGGCCTTATGGAGAGAGATTATCAAGAAGGGAAAGAGTATGTGGAAGTTAGAAATTTGGAAAAACTCTTCAGGTAATTCTGTGCCTTTAAGGAGAAGACATCTCCTTTTAGTGCCTTTGGGGAATCACTCATGTCTGGGTAGTATTAAAATATGTCCTTTTGTGGGGATTGCCGGTTGTGGGGGAGTTCACGTGGGATGGGGGGGTAGAGGCAGGTATAGGGGGAAAATGATGATGAAAGGAGACTTGACTTGAGGAGGATGAACACACAATACATTGTACAAGATGATGTGTTGTGGAATTGTGCATCTGAAACATAATTTTGTTAACCAGTGACACCCCAATAAATTCAATAAAAAGGAGAAAAGTAGAAAATATTGAAGCTAAGAAAAAAATTGTCCTTTTGGTACAACACATGCCATCTCCTCTTTGAACTCCTCTTTTAAGTCCTCAGCTTAAAATTAAGCTCTACTTTGGTCCAAAGCCGCTTTCTGTGTCTGTTTCACTTTATGTCTGTGGGTAAGTTCCTTGAGAGCTTACCCACATACATATCTCAGTCTTTGTATTCCTCTGCAACACTTAGCCTTGTGTGTTGTTCATGTTCTTACATAGTTTGTATTAAATATTTGGAAATGGTATTCCAAAATTAGGAATATTCTGCCTAAAATAGGAGTTGATAAAATTTTTTGGATTGGGTGTTGCTGAGATTGGATATAAAATATCAATTTCTTGGAAGTAAATGTCCATTTTTACTTAACACAAAAGAGAAACCATTAGATAATTGTTTTTCCATTGATTGTCTCAGATCAGAACCAGATTTGTCTAAATTTAAAAATAAACAAACATTTTTTTCCATTTTCTGCCATATGCCTTTTCTTTTTATTGGCCATATCCCTTTTAAAAAATTACATTAGCTGACACTGTGGATTGACAAAGGAACATTTTTGTTTACTTGTCCAGGGTGGGGTGATGAATTGGCTGTCAGATTGTAAACTTGAATTGGCATTTAATTGTAGTAGGTGTGGTGAAGAGAAAAAAAGTTCTTCGGTTTATATAACTCTCTTCCTTACCAAAGGAGTTGTTCTTTATTATTTGAGTAATATATTAACTCATGAAAAGACATTAATTTTATTTTTTTCTTCAAGTATTCATTAGTTTTATTAACTTATTAGAAATGAAAGTCTTAACATTTTTTTAAGGTTTGAAATGAATTTTTATCTGAGTAAGATAAAATAGTTGCCAATATATTTTGTTTACTTACTTTTTTTGGGGATTCATTTTTCTTTTAAAAATTTTTTTATTGATTGATTTTTAGAGAGGGAGAGGAAGGAAGAGATAGAGAGAAACATCAATTTATTGTTCCACTTATTTTTTTTAATATATATTTTTTATTGATTTCAGAGAGGAAGGGAGTGAGATAGAAACATTAATGAAGAGAGAGAATCATTGATTGGCTGCCTCCTGCAAGCCCCCACTGCGGGGGGATCGAGCCCACAACCCAGGCATGTGCCCTTAGCCCGAATTGAACCTGGGACCCTTTAGTCCGCAGGCTGATGCTTTATCCACTGAGCCAAACCTGCAAAAGCTTCCACTTATTTATGCATTCATTGGTTGATTCTTGCATGTGCCCTGATGGGGGATCGAACTGGAAACCTTGGCATATCTGGGCGACACTAACCAATTGAGCTATCTGGCCAGGGCTCAGGATTCATTTTTCTAATGTATATTTTTACAGTTTGGTATAGAACCCCAGAATATATTTAAATAAATAAGATGCTGTTCTGTTAGGGAGGGGGGTAATCAATTACATTAGTCTTATGACTAGGAAATACCAATTAATCTTTATAGTCTTCTCTGACCAGCTGAGACTCTGCTATTGCCTTTTTTGGGACAAGGAAAAGAGAACAGTGCTTTTAATTAATTTGCTAATATTCAGTTTGCTTCTATGTTGTTAGGATACCAGGTTACGATGCAAACCTTGTGCTTTGGGGCTATTGATAGATTTATTTTTATTGACTTGCATTATTATAGAATAGAGTATTTCAGGTAAGAAAGTAATGTTAAAAACAATAAAATAGCAATTTCTAATTATTTTCTTAATTCTTAAATTCTCTTTGTTTTCTTTCTTTCTTTTTTTTTGGTTCTAGGTTAAGGAAGATGAATCAAATGAAAAAGAAACAAATTCACCTTAAAATATTTTGAGTTTTCTTTGGGCCCAGCAATCGGACTTATTGATACTATATACCTTGCTTTTATTATTAACTGCTAAGGAACTGCAGATTAATAAAATATGCCCTTTCTTCAGAGAATGATATATAAATAGTGCATGTTTACTTGACCTCATATGAGTTATTTATAACATCCTGAATCATTTTCTGTACACATGAATTTTATTCAGGGATATTTTTATTTTTGTTAGTCATTTTTCATGGTTAATTCTTTGCATAATGTTTGAAGCAGTTTAAAATACATTTCACGTCATCTCATTTATTTATTTTTAAAATACAGAAGTGAATAGGGAGAATATACTTTAAAAAATATTCGAAATGGCTAAGCTTTTGTGAGATGTTTGAAACTATTTTTAATGAATTTTTTATCTTGTTAAAAAAAAAACCCAACTAAACAATTCTGGTTTAAAAATGATATCAGGCTGCCCTGGCTGGTGTGGCTCAGTTGTTTGAACATTGTCCCATGCACTGAAAGGTGGCCAGTTCGATTCCTGGTCAGGGTACATGCCCAGGTTGTGGGTTTGAGACAAAAAACAAACAAACACCCACATGCACACACAAACAAATCATAATGCTGAATACTGATTAAAACAAAAACAGATTCCAGAATGTAGAAAAAAATACAATCCTATCTAATAAAAGAGAAACATGCAAATTGACCATACCCCCGAACTCTTCCCATTGGCTAATCAGGATATGCAAATTAACTGCCAACCAAGATGGCGGCCGGCAGCCAGGCAGCTGAAGCGAACAGGAGGCTTGCTTGCTCCAGTGACAGAGGAAGCCAAGGTTCCCCGCCTGCCTTGCCGGCCTCTGAGCTTGCAACTCTAAGAAACAATGTTGCAAATATAGAAGCTAAATAAAACACAGAAACCTGCTTTCAGCTGTCAGAGCTGGAGTGAGCAGAACCGAAACAATGTTGCAATTATAGAACCCAAACAAACCCTAGATTCCTGCTTTCAGCAGCTGAGGCCTCAAGCTGGAGCCGAGCCTCAGAGCTAAAGCCGGCTCTCAGCTCCAGTGACAGCCGTAGAAGGTAAATAAATCCCAGAATTAAAAAAAAAAAGATAAAAAGGAGAGGTTGGGAGCTTCAGTTGCCCGCCAGCCTGAAAACGGCCCTCAGCCCCTCACCCAGACTGGCCAGGCACCCCAGTGGGGACCCCCACCCTGAAGCAACAAGATGGCGGCTAATTTGCATACTGAAGACGGGCGGCAGCGGGCAAGGCTGTCCGCGGTCCTGGGACCCGGATCCGTGACCCTGCTGGGCGGGGTGCAGTGCTTGAGGCTGTCCGTGGTCTGGGACCTGGATTCATGTCCTCGCGGGCGGGGTGGCAGTACTTGAGGCTGTCCGCGGTCCCAGGACCAGGATCTGTGACCCTGCCAGGTGGGGGGCAGTGCTTCAGGCTGTCCGCTGTCCTGGGACCTGGATCTGTGACTCTGCCGGGTGGGGGGCAGTGCTTGAGGCTGTCCGCGGTCCCAGGACCAGTATCCGTGACACTTCACAGCGGGGAGGCAGCTCGCACGGGGGTGGATCGGCCGGGGCTGGGCAGGGCAGGATGCCTGGCTTCTGCCCAGCCCTAGTCACTCTGTGCAGGTGAGCAGCACAGAGAGCCTCTGGACAGGGGAAGCAGGCCAGCGGAGGGCGGCCTGTACTCCCACATGGTGGAGGTGACAGCTGTGAGCGCGCCAAGCAGAGCCTGCAGGCTGAGCTGAAGTAGAGCCTGCAGGCCATCAGCGCCCAGGAGTGGCTGTGCAAGATCCGCCTCCTGGCCCAGAAGGTGCAGGATCGCAGGGACAGCCACCGTGGCGGGCCAGACTGACGTCCTCCTGGCCGCACCACGGGGGTTTGCGGATCTGCAAAGCCAGAGGCCTCTGGTGTGCATATCCCCCCCTGGCGTGCGAACATCCCCCAGCACACTGTCACCCTCCCACGCCTGCAACAGTTGCAAACCAAGGCGTGCACAAGTTCCCCCCGCCTCTCCACCGCACTTCCATCAACCCAGCATGCCTAACACCCTCACAGGATGTGCACACATCCCCTCTGATGCGCTCACATCCTTTGGAGAGTGTCTGGGTGTTCTGGGTGCTGAGAGTGGGCGCCTGTGAGATGACAGTGAGAGGGCGGAGTGGTGATGCCCTGTTCCCACGGAGGCCAGTGCAGCTACGAGATCAACTCTGGGGGGTTAATGCAGGTGCTGAAGGCAGGAGCAGGTGCAGATAGACACACCTGGTGGGCATGGGCAGCCCTCTCTGAGGTGCCTTCGGTCAGCGTTCAAGATCAAGAACCCAGAGGCAGAGAGGAATTCCATCCTCTCAGTGAAACAGTGGGATAGTCGGGGCAACTGTAGAGGAGGAATGTGCACTTTGGGTGCCAGCACCCATGAGTGAAGGCTGCCCTGACTGAGCCTTGCTTGCTTGGGGCCTAGCGCACTCTTGCCAGGCAGCGGGTGACAGGATGTGCTTTTCCGAATTAATGAGAGAAAATGTTGATTCTCCTGCTGCCCACGAAGGTGGAAAGTGAAGTGGGGAGACATGTGGGGAGTGAGCAAGGTTCCCTGTCTGGGGGTTCCAAATCTGCTGTTGGTTTCTCTCACCGCTGACTAGAGATATACAGGGTGTCCCCCCAAAATGTATACACACTTTGAATACCTACTAATTCCAATGGTTTTAAGCATAAGAAGGAAACAACAATGGAGCTGTTATCTGTTAAAAGTGTGGGCACAAACAGCTAGTTGGACATTCCCTGAGAGGTCTCAGATTGGAGAGGGTGAAGGCCAGACTGAGGGACCCCTTCCCCCCGCACCCCAGTGCACGAATTTCATGCACCGGGCCACTAGTTAATTATAAGACAGTGCAGGCTGAATTGAGAAAAACTGCCTTAGCATGCTCAGGCTTTACCTTTTGCAGCAGAATCTCTCTGAAATAAAGATGAGAAGCTGATTTGGTCCTTTTACTGGCTTCTGACTCAGAGATTGATAGTCTGTGCCATGCCAGAAATTTGGACAATTATCTCTCTACTATAGGGGTACTGCTTTTTAAGATAGCCTACATAGTAAATTATCCTCTCTTCTTTTTCTGTAGTAATTCACAGACAACATTTCACAAACATTATCAGGAAAAGAAATATGGGTACAGTATATTACATCTCTGGATTTCTGGTCTCCAAAAGTACAGAGATTAAGATAGCGATGGAAACAGGAAGAGGGCGGAGTGGTGATGAATGCCAAGATTGAAGTTTTTATTTTTGTTCTTTGATTCACATAAACAGATAGTTGAGTTTGGACAATGTATTTCCTGAGCTATTATAGATAAATTCAGCTTATACTCTGGGAATTGCTTTATAAACTAGGAATTGACTCATGCAATCATGGAGGCTAGCAAGTTCAAAATCTGCAGGGTGGGATATCAGGCTGCAGACAGGGAAGAGCTGATGTTGCAGTCCAAGTCTAGCTCTACTGGTGAATTCTTTCTGCTCTGGAGAGGTGAGTCTATTGTTCTAGTCCAGCGGTTCTCAACCTGTGGGTCGCGACCCCTTTGGGGGTCAAACGACCCTTTCACAGGGGTCGCCTAAGACCATCGGAAAATACATATATAATTACATATTGCTTTTGTGATTAATCACTATGCTTTCATTATGTTCAATTTGTAACAATGAAAATACTATCCTGCATTGCAGATATTTACAATTTATAACAGTAGCAAAATTACAGTTATGAAGTAGCAACGAAAATAATTTTATGGTTGGGGGTCACCACAACATGAGGAACTGTATTAAAGGGTCGCGGCATTAGGAAGGTTGAGAACCACTGTTCTAGTCAGTCCTTCAACTGATTGCATTAGGCCCACCCACATTATGGAGGGCAAGGTGCTTTACTCAAAGTCCACCAATTTAAATGTTCATCTCATCCAAAAGCACCCTCAGACACATCCAGAATGTGTGCTAATATCTGGGCACTGTGGCTGAGCCAAAGTGACATAAAAAAAAAAATAACTGTCACAGTGAATAAAGTTTATTTTTATGATCAACTTATCTCTTTAAAAAATAAAAAAAAATTATTTTAGAGAAATTGATTTATTATTTCACTTATTTATTCATTCATTGGTTGATTCTGGCATGTGCCCTGACGGGATTGAACCCGACAACTTTGGAGTATTGGGATGATTCTCTAATCAACTGACCTACCTGGCCAGAGCCCCTGGTTAACTATCTGATTCCTTCTTCCATATCTTACCCCCTCTCTCTGCATTGTCATACTCAGTTCCACAGACTCTTATATTGTCATGTTTTTGCCCAGTGTCATCAATCGAAGTAATCTGCCCAGGTCTGCCTTCCTTCTGATTTCAGAATTATCTTCCCTTCAAAATTTACATTTCCTCAGTGACCTTTTCACACCTGGTATGGAAATGAAAAGTAATCCTATAAATAGTTTCACTCTAAAGTGTTAATAGATCATAATGACAATGTAGATCTCCTAGGGAAGAGGGAGGTGTTCTGCATTAAATATACACTGAGTGGCCAGATTATTATGACCACCTGATGTTTGTAGGCAAAATTGCTATAATTTCGCGCTGAAGTTACTAGAGGGCCAGACCATTATAAATAGGAAAGCAGGTTGTTTACTATGATAGTAGAAGTGATTTTTTTCTGAAGATATGGGTAAACAACGGGATTTAACAGCCTTTGAACGTGGAAATACACACACACACACACACACACACACACTCACTGAGTGGCCAGATTATTATGACCACCTGACATTTGTAGGCAAATTAGCCGTACACTGCATTGTATGGGATATGGAAGCCGAAGGCCTGTTCGAACACCTTTGCTGTCTGAAGTTACCAAGATAAAACGTCTCCAGTTTGCACAGGAACACAAGGATTGGACAGTCGAGCATTGGAAAAAAAGTCATGTGGTCTGATGAATCACGTTTCCAGTTGCATCATGCAGATGGCAGAGTGAGAATTTGGCGGAAACAGCATGAAAGCATGCACCCCACATGCATGAGTACAACCCTTCAAGCTGGTGGGGGCAGTGTTATGGTTTGGGGCATGTTTTCCTGGCATGATTTGGGCCCTTTAATTCGTGTGGAACAACGTCTGAATAGCACAACATACCTAAGTATCATTGCTGATCAAGTTCATCCTATCATGTTGATGGCGTATCCCAATGGAGATGGCTTCTTCCAACAAGACAATGCATCATACCACGGTGCTTGTATTGTGCAGAAGTGGTTTCAAGAACATGAGGGAGACTTTACCTTGCTTAGGTGGCCCCCACAATCACCGGATCTCAATCCAATTGAGAATTTGTGGGACGAAGTTAAAAGAGCCATCAGGCAGCTGGTTAATATCTCTTTGGATAAACACAGAGATATCATAGTTGATGTCAGTCTTCTAATCTTAATTAACAGAAAGCCATGAACCATGTTTCCATGAGATCATCTTTCATCAGATCATATTATTTATGAAATCCAATTTTAAAAGAAGTGGATCCAATATTATTTCTCAGCCACATCAAG
>NW_005871156.1:1110773-1134184 GCF_000147115.1 Myotis lucifugus
TTTTGCCCCGACTCACCCCCGATCCCTCGGGCCCATCTTCCTTCCCGGGTCAGCTTTTGACGCTCCCCCTTCCGGGCCCTGCTCCGCGCCTCGCCGCCCCTTCACTCCTCCTTACCCGCTCCATGGCCCGGCCCCCTCTCAGAAGGCAGACATAGAAACCTCAGTTATTCCGTTTATGCATTATTGGTTGCTTTTTTCCCTAAAATATATTTTTATTGATTTCAGAGGAAGGGAGAGGGAGAGAGAGAAACATCAATGATGAGAATCATTGACCAGCTGCCTCCTGCATGCTCCCCACTGGGGACGGAGCCCACAACCCACGCCTGTGCCCTGACTGGGAATCCAACCATGATCCCCTGGTTCATAGGTCGATGGTCAATCACTGAGCCACACAGGCCTTTTTAATTTTAACAATTTTATTGCTATTTATATTGGGAGTCAGCTAAGGGATAACAAAAATCACAAATGTGAAAGTTTGATAATCTTATACAGCTATTTCAATTATGGTTCTTCATTTCTTTAGAAATGACAACTAGAAGCCCTGATGCATGGCAAGGAGGAGGCTGAGAACCATTAGATTTCACAGGACTAACCTGGGAAATTGAGTAGCATAAAGAGACAATAAATGACACACTATCATCACTTTTTATTTTTTCAATTCTGTTCAAAAGTTTTGATCAGAGAGAAAATCCTTTCCATTTCCTCAGATGTTTGAATAAGACCCAGATGTCCCCATTCATTCCTAGGTAATTTATTTTTTTCTTCTGCAGCTCTGATTTCCAAAGGTGCAGCATAGGCAATGCTCCGTAGATGGGGTTCAGACAAACAAAATGCTTCTACATCAGTGCCTGGACTGGCACATGGTTACAAAGGGCTCTTTGTTTAGGTGGGTTGGTGAGGTGGTTCAAGGTTGGGTTGGTGTGGAGGAAAGGCTGTTCCATGACGTGACCGCTGCCTCTCCTGTGAGCTAGAGCTAGACCAGAACAGAGGTTGCTTTCTGTAAACCCACCTTATAGACTCTCTGAATTGATGTTCATTCTGACATAAATTAATGCCTCTCTTGCTTCCTGTGATATGCCGGTTCCTGGAACAGGTTGTTGTCCTGACTTGGTCAAGCATATAATTTCTAGCATTCAGGTACTAGTGCCTGTGATTATTGCCCACTTTTACCCTATGTAATTCTTTGTGAGTGGCATGGGGACCCATTTTGTTTTGCAGCTACCCAAGACATGTCTTGTAAGTTCCCCTTTATAAATTGTATTAATTACCTGACTAGAGTGGCCAGCCTCTTTCTTTGGTCTTTCCCTGCCCTCCACCTGTGGAGGTAAATTTTCATTCTCGGGGCTTTCTCTGGGTCTGCGTGTACTAAACAGTTGGGGAAAATAATTGGCCTTAAAAGTTTCTTCCTCTCAACTGATGCATAAGCACTTTCTAAAATAGCTGTAAAATGGAGATGGACAAGACAAATTGATAGTCATGATGGAGAAACAAGCAGAAGAGGAAAGCAGGGGGGTTCAACAATTATAGTTTGAGCAAGAGAACTTTGGTGGTTCTGCTGGCTTTTCTTTGTGGCATTGACAGGATTTCTGGCAGTTTCCAAAGGTGTTCAAACATTGTAATCATGCCCTGGCCAGCGTGGCTCAGTTGGTTGGAGCGTCTTCCCGTGTACTGAAGGGTCTCGGGTTCAATTCCTGGTCAGGGCATATACCAGCCGTGGGCAAACTACGGCCTGCGGGCCCCGATCCCGGCCCGTTTGAAATGAATAAAACTAAAAAAAAAAAAAAGACCGTACCCTTTTATGTAATGATGTTTACTTTGAATTTATATTAGTTCACACAAACACTCCATCCATGCTTTTGTTCCGGCCCTCCGGTCCAGTTTAAGAACCCATTGTGGCCCTCGAGTCAAAAAGTTTGCCCACCCCTGGCATATACCCAGGTTGATCCCCATTTGGTGCATACAGAGGCAGCCAATCGATGGTTCTGTCACATTGATGTTTCTTCCTAAAATCAGTAAATACACACACACACACACACACACACACAGAAACATTGTAATCATACCTTGACATCTTGGAAGTACTACTGAAGGCTTACCAGAACCTCTTAGATGAGGGTCTGAGGCTAACATGTACTTTGCCTCATAAACATAGCATGTTTATGTCTCAAATGTGTTGTCTCTTTTCAAATAGCTCACTGTTGTTTTATAAACTTTGCTCTGGGTGATATAGGAACCTGTTTAAGGGCCTGAAATATTAAAGGGTTTTCATGTTAGAAATACTCTGATTAGTTCAATGTTACATTTTCTGGCCTCTCTTTGAGGCCAATGATAAAAAGACATCCCCGCACCCCCCGCCCCAAAGGAAAACTGAAAAGCCCTTTGCTCACTTGATCATAAAACCAGCCATAGAAAGTAAACTCTACTAAGAACATTAGACTTTTTTTTCACTCATTCAAAAGCATTTTTGATCCCTTACTTTGTGGTAAGTTCTATACTAGGTGTTGAGTATGCAAACACTTGTTCTAGCTTCAAGAAACAGCCTAGTAGAGGAATATGCAAAAAGCAAAAGTAAAAAATCAAAGTATATTGCTTTAAAAGGGGCAACTCAAAGAATGAGAGGTTAATGCATGTCCTTATGTCTCTCTGGGGGAGACAAAAAAGGTTTTCCCTAAGAGGTAGCATTTAAGTAGGGAAGGTGTGTGGATTCCATGAAGAGTAACCAAAGTGTGCAAAAGTCTTGAGAATATTGGCCCAATATTGGCCCAGAATTGAGAGATCACCTGTTCAGCGTTATTGGAGTGTAAAGAGCTGGAAGGTGTGATAGGAAAGGAGCAGCAGTGTGAAGTAAGATGAGACATCTGGGGTCAGAAGTCCATGCCATGTTCTATGTGCCCACTGGAATTTTATTTGATTCTACTCTAGAGTCATTAATAGAGTTATGATAACCATCTACATTTTACTAAAGACACTATTTAAATCTTACTAAGCAAATGCTCAGGTAATAAATTCTCAGAAACATCATCTCTCTTTGATTAAGTTTCTCTTGGCAGGAATGGTGCATTAATTAATAGAATTAGTTAATCGTTGATGAGTCAAATGTAAGGCTGTCAAATCTAGGCAATTCCTACAGTCCTGTCAGGTGGGCCAGCAGAAGTCTCCCCTGCTCCTCTGCAAAAACAAAACAAAATGGGGTTAGGGAGTCAATGAATGGGGGCGGAGGGCTTTTGGAGGCCAAGCATATAACATGGAGCCTAAATCGGGAACTGAATTACCTGCCACCTGGAAGGCTAACAGAACCTGCATAGCGCTTTGCAACCAGGAATTTTGGTATCTCCTTCCTCTCAATTCTTTGCAATTTTTTTTAGGTCTATATCCCTTTCCCACCCTGATTTATTTGTCCAGCTGGCCTCTGCTTTCTTCCTCCTCTTTCCCCGCTTCCTGGCGGGCTGGAACTTGGAGCCTAGGATTGAACTAGGCGCGCCCCCAACGTTATTTGCTTTGCTAACAAACCCATCCTCTTTCCTAATCTTCCCCTCATTCCAGCCAGCCAACAAGTTTCCTCCTCCCCCGCGGCGCCGTTCCTCCCGCTACTCGCCCCGGGGCCGGGCGGCTCCAGGAACCTAAAGCGGATGCGCCGGGAGCCGCTGCCACGTCCTCGCTGCCAGCAGGCCAGCGCCTGCGTGGGCTCGTGGGCGGGGCGGCTCGGGGAGGCGGGATCTGTGCGTGAGTGGCGCGGACGCGGCAACAATGGGACCTGCGGGCGGCGGAGGCGGCGGCGGCGCGGTGCGTGCCGAGGGGCGGGGCCCGGAGGCAGTTGCTGGCGAGTCCCGGAGGCCAAGAAGGGAGTCGTTACCTCGGCTGTCGCATCCTCGAGGGAGTCGTGCGGGTACCTCCTTACCCCCAAGCCCGCTGATAGCCCCACAGGCTCCCGTGTGCTCCCCACTTCGCCAGCCGCTCACCACTCGCCTAGCGGACCGAGCGGGCCTCCGGCATCATGTGCGGTAAGGGGCCGCGGGCGGGGGGCGTGTTGCGGGGCGGCGCTCGGGTGCGGGTGCGGTGCGGCCACTGCCGAGGCCGAGGCGCCGGCGGGAGCGGGGGTGTGGAGGGTGCGAAGTCTGGATGATGGGCCGGGGGCGTCCCGCGGCGGCCGCGTGGGCTGGGGGCCGGCCTCTGCGAGCCGGAGGGGTGTGGTGGGCTGAGGAGGGCACCTGAGAGGGGGGCGGGCCCTGGAGCGGGTCTGGAGGAGTGAAGGGGCGGCGAGGCGCGGAGCAGGGAACGGGAGGGGGAGAGATGTTTGTGCTGAACCGGGAAAGAAGAGGGGGCCGAGGGAACGGAGGTGTGGACGGGGCGGACTCCCCGAGCCCACCAGGTGCGGGAGGCCACCTGTGGAACTGCGGGCGAGGTTCTCTTGAACTGACCTTGTATTCTCCTAGGATTTACCTTTTAAAAATACTTATGTTTAGCTGCTGTCTTTCCGCCAGGCCCAGTAGAGAACAGAACTTTAACTAGAGCTATGACAGTGGCATTACACATGGTCTTATTTCCTGCCATCCCCGTCTCAACAGAAACCATTGCTAATCAGTAACTTGGTGAGTGGGGTGAGACCTGATCATCCGGTGGAAGAGGCCCAGCAGTGACTGTGGCGATAGATCACACGTCATTTATCACTTGCATGTGCACCCGTTTAAAATATCTATGAAAAATAGTGGTCTACCTTTAGTGAATGTGTTACCTGAAAAGTTAAAAAAGTTAGGCCTGCTTTAGCTGGCAAATTTGGCTCAGTGGATAGATGGTTCCGGGTTCTGTTCTGATCCAGGGCACGATCCTCGGTTGCAGGCTCGATCCCTGGGCCTGGCCCGTAAGGGAGTCAACCAATCGATGTGTTTCTTTCACATCGATGTTTCTCTCTCTCTCTCTCTCTTACTCTGTGAAAAGCAATGGAAAAATATCCTTGGGTGAGGGTTAACATAAGAATAAAAAAGTTAGGCCATTTTATTCCATGTTTTGAGACTTAGTTGTTTTAATTTTACCTAAAAGTGTTAGCTAAAAGGAATAGTCTGAATCTGAAATGACTGATCTGCACTAAAATTGGTATTAACTTGGCCATTCATTGTCAGTATAAAGAATTGTATCATTCATTACCTTTCTCATTGAAATTTACAACTAACCTTACTCCTGACTGGGAAAAAAACATAACACTTTTGAAAGGGAGGCATGCTTGTGATGGAATTGAAACTATCTGGGAAACTTATTCTTTGTAGCCTTTTGCAAGAACTGAGCAGGAGGCGACAAGTTCTCATTAGTTTTATTTTTCCTGTATTAAACTTTATGCAAATTTCAGCTTCTGAAAAAGAGGAGCATGTTTAAATTTAGAGTAGGTTAAAAAAACAAACAAAAAAGAAAACCTTTAAATAGCTGTCTGAAATTATTAGTTGAGCTGACTTTAGCATTAGATATACTTTTGCTCTGTCTAGATAGTAGAGTGGTTTGCAAGAACACATAATTTAATTTGGAGCTGTGAAGAAGTAAACTGGTTAATCCCCAATGTGCTTCATTTGCTAATTAACTGTCCCTGAATGATGAGGTGTGCATGGAGTTAAGTACCTGGCTATCTGGTTGTAGATAATTTCTTCATCTTGTTCCAGGAAAAAAAGGAAGCCAAAGTATCTGTACTAATATCTATACTAATAAAAGTGTAATATGCTAATTAGACCGGACGTCTTCCGGACAAAGCCACGGTGGCCAAGGCAAAGGCAGTTAGGGGCGATCAGGCCGGCAGGGGAGAGCGGTTAGGGGTGATAGGGCAGGCAGGCAGAGTTGTTAGGGGCAATCAGGCAGGCGAGTGGTTAGGAGCCAGCGGTCCCGGATTGCGAGAAGGATGTCCGACTGCCAGAAGGATGTCCGACTGCCGGTTTAGGCCCTGTGGGAAAGGGCCTAAACCGGCAGTCAGAACGTGCCTCGAGGGGGTACTGGGATTGGAGAGTGTGCAGGGCTGGGCTGAGGGACACCCCCCCCTCCGGTGGATGGAATTTCGTGCACTGGGCCTCTAGTGTACTATAAAAAGAAAAAACCTGATCTGGTTCAGAAAAGGTGCAAATAAGAGTGAGGGCTTTTAGGGGTGGAGACTAGATGTCGCATATCACTTAGCCAACATCCCCATTCCAAAGTTTTATTGCTGAGGAAACAGGTTATAAAGAATAAACAACTAGTATTTGAGTTATTTTTGAGGTCCTGCTTTTAATCCTATCCAGACCACAGTTTTGCATGATCTGGAATAAGGTCTAGAATTTATTCCCTTTAATTATGAAGGTTAACTGTTAGGACAAAGGTTTGTCTTTATTTTCCTCCCACATCTTAGTCATTGCAGTAAAATTTTTAGACAGAAAAATTGAGTGGGGAATGAGATCAGGTGGGAAAATTCAGATTTACCTTCTGATTTCCTGCTGCCTATTCAGATTTTTCTAAAAGATTATTTTATTTCAACATTGCATAATATTGAAGCAGAGGAATGAAGGCTATAAGTCTGTGGTATGCTTAAGGAAAAAAAAGATTTCATGGTCAAGTAAATTTGGAGAGCAACAGATTAAACTATGTTGAACTGTCTTTTTTTTTTTTTTTAATTGGAGGACTTCTTGGAAACTTTAATGTGCTAAGAGTTATGAATTTCCCAGAGAAGAATAGCATGTTTATGTCCCAAATTTATTTTATCTTCCTCTTATTCTTGGTTCTTTGGAATACACTTTGTTCTTTTTTAGTGTTTTTTTTTTTTTAACCTTTGGCTTTGGTGAGAGATTGTCAACTTGCTGTGTGGGGAGCCTGAACTCAGGCCCTGGTCCTCATAACTCAGTCCCTGGTCCCAGAACTCAGTCCCTGGTCCCAGAACTCAGTCCCTGCACCAGCATGGCCAAGGGTGAACCCCAGTGGGGGTGATGAAAGGATTAAGAAAAGACAGACATGAGAACAAAAGCTGGGTCTCGGTGGGACGCTGCTTCTGAGAGACAGCGATGACACTCACAAGCCGTGTCTTTATTTTATAGCAGGTGCCACGAGGCAAAAGTAAGGGCGTGATCAAGTTGTTTACAACATTCTCATTGGTTTCAATCCCACTCCACTACATGCACCTGAACTCTATCACTCAGGCACGTGGGGCCACGTGTTCGGACCATAGGCTCAAGCTTACAGCTATAGCTGTTGGCTATAATTGTGCTGGGAGGGTTCTGCCATCCAAGCTGGGACTTGTATGTGGCAATGAGAGGACTGTGCCCTTTCAGTAGTCCAAGGCTTGAACCTGTCCAAAACACTGTGGCCACACCCCACATTGCTGAAGCTACCCACATCTTTTAACAGTTTTTGCTGTTTTTTTAAAAAATAAATGATGGTGTATATAAATAGACTTTTTCTAAGTGAGGTTATATTTAAAAGCAGTAAGGGAACTGCAATTTAAAGGTATCATGAAATGAATCCTTAAAAAGTTTTTTGTAATTATACTGTCTAATGACTTTGGGGGTAATTGAAGAATGCTGAGAGTGCTGCTAGGATGAGTCATAAAACCAGTAATATTAACATATCCTTAGAAATCATACTGGATATAAAGTAGTTGTTAAAGAAAATTAATTAATTGCTTACTTAGCATTTCCTCAATTGTGTTTCCTGGAAGGGAGAAGTTAATAAGTTTACTGCTGGTAATGAGCAGTAAAAGGTAGAAAAGAGTTTTATAACTCACAAGTTTGGGACATCCTGCTTTTGGAGATTTGCACTTAGCAAGATTAAAAGATCTAAGAAGATCTACAAATAAGCCTGTTAACCTGGAACCAGTATTTCTTAAACCTTTAATTATGCAACCTTTCTTTCACTTTATCCCTATTTAGCATCTGCAAAATAGTGTTCTTTTTTTGTGGTCTTGGAATTTTTTACTACATTTCAGGTATCTCAAAAGTGTTAGAAGATATTTGAAATGATGGCTTTATATTTGGCACTCTGCCATTTGGAGAGAAGACTAAAACAAGGAAATTGCCTTTAAGGAATTGCTGTCTGATTTGAGGAAACAATGAATACACATGCAACAGGTGTAGGTGATAATACACAGTCCCTGTTCATTGCCATGTTACAAACCCCAAGTGGAATGAATAGAAATTGAGAAACTGGTTAGGCCAGGAATGTTGTAGATGATTGGGCAGGACTTTTACGTTGAGTAATAGTGCCAGCCGGTAGAGAACTAGTACACTGTAAAAGATATTGATGGCATATGTTACCCAACAATCAATGGAGTCAGAAATAAATTGAGAACTACTGCCAGCGGGTTTGAAAGAAGAAATAGAAGTGCCAGGAAAAGAGGTCAAAGACCTGTGGTTAAAGGCAAAAGAGTTCCAAAGTAGTATGTATTGCATTGGATAGAATCTGCAAATGTAGAAGAAGGTCATCCATGTTTAATACTGCAGAGAGAAGTTAATTGCATTGGGCTATAATAAAATCCTTAGAGATGTTGCATATATGAAGGCAGAAGGACCTGAATTTGTGTTGAGGAGGAGGGCAAGTATACTAACAAAGGAGGGAGTGTTGTGGAACTGAGATTTCTGATAGAGTTGAAAAGTTGAGTTCTAGAGCTGTGGTCCTTGATTTATGAGCTGTGAACTTGTTACGAAGCATTCATTGGTCAATTCATGTTCTAAGCATTATCTATAATTTGAATAAAAGTTAGATAATAAAAATTCAACCCACTATTGTATAGGATCCTCAGAATATTTTGATGTTAACAAAAAGTTCTGTATTTAGCCCAGCCAGTGTGGCTCAGTGTTTGAGCACTGACCTATGAACCAGGAGGTCACGGTTCGATTCCCAGTCAGGGCACATGCGTGGCTTGAGGGCTCAATCCCCAGTGCGAGGTGGGCAGGAGGCAGCATATCAGTGCTTCTCTCTCATCATTGATGTTTCAATTTCTCTTCCTCTCTGAAATAAGTAAAATATATATTTTTTAAAAGTTCTGTATTTACAAAGTTGAAGAATCACTTATGTTAGGACACATAGACCCAGGGAAAAACTACAGGACTGAAAATCTACCTTTGTAAGTGGAGGACAGGGAAAGACTGAAGAAAGATACGGGCCACTCCAATATGTTAATTAATAGAGTTTATTAAGGGAAACTTATGTGCCACTTGGCAGGCACCAGAGAATTATATAGGGTAGAAATGGTGTGGAGATAGTCACAGGTACTAGTATATGAATGTTATTAGGTATGGAAATTACATTGACGAGGACAACCATCTGTTCCAGGACCAATACATAACAGGAGGCAAGGGAGGGGTGCTGATTGATGTCAGAGTGAACATTAATTACGATCAGATAGTCTGTAAGGGGGGATTGCAGAAAGACGTCTGGGTCCAGCTTGTAGGACAGGCAGCAGTCACCTCACAGAACAATCTCTCCTCCATACTTATCAACAGTTATGAGTAGGAGAGGCTGATTCAGATATGTAGAATATGTCTTCTGTTTTGAGCTTATAAGGAAGGATAAGGGTACATCATGTATTATGCTGTTACGATGAAGACTTCAGTTCTATAAAGTGAGAATCTGCCAAAAATGAGAAAGAAGCTGGGAAGGGAGAAATGGGAATTTGAGAATAGTCTAGAAGACTTTAGAAAAATATCTGGGGGAAAGTTAGACAAACTGTGAATTAACAAGATTGGTCAGCTGTTGGAAGGGCTGTTTTGCAAGTGAACCTGAAATGGGTGGATGGACCTCACTGTAAGGGTGTCAGGGATGCAGGAGTAAAAGCTGGCTTGGGAGGATAATGGAAAACTGGTTTGATATGATTGATCAGAGAGAAGTGGGAGAGATTAAACGTTTGAAGATTTGTGAGCGGGAAGTGCATGATTTTTCCCAGGAAAGATGATGACATAAGTCGACTGTGAGGGATAGTATAACTAGAGGTGTCAGGGTTTAAATAGTGCTTAGAGTTCCAGATTGTTAAATGTGCAGGGAGAGGTGTTATAGAGCTCCTTCCAGTGGCAATATATATTTCCAACAAACTAGGGGACACTCAAACCAGCATTTGTAAATACGAAAAATATTTTTAAACAATTAGAAAACACGTAAATAATTGAAATTCTTCATTGTGTCACTCTATACAATTTTTACTTTGTTTTTAGGAATGTAGAAAATTTTATCTCATAATATTTCATCTTCTAAAGGGGTCTTACCTGTTGAACTTCTAAAGGGGTCTTACCTGTTAAATGTGCCTCTACAATTATAGTAGTATTGACTGTTTTATGACAAATATTTAGTTGATGTGTATAACTTTAATTGCAGTATTGTTCATAATTTCAAAGAGGTAGGAACATCTCAGTAGGGAAATGATTAGGTAAAATGTGACTATTATATAGTGGTATGCAGCCATTAAATAGAATTGGGTAGATGTGTTGTACTGACATAGAACGATGTCAACATTTTAATTAAACAAGTACAGAACAATATATACAGTGTCATCCAATTTATGTGTTTTTAAAAAGTCCTTTATTTTTTTTTAAATTTATTTTTTAAAATATATTTTATTGATTTTTTACAGAGAGGAAGGGAGAGGGATAGAGAGTTAGAAACATCGATGAGTGCCTCCTGCACATCTCCTACGAGGGATGTGCCCGCAACCCAGGTACATGCCCTTGACCGGAATCGAACCTGGGACCCTTCAGTCCGCAGGCCGACGCTCTACCGACGCTCTATCCACTGAGCCAAACCGGTTTCGGCTTAAAAAGTCCTTTAAAGTCATATATATCTAGGTTCATTTATAGCTGAAAGATTGGGACAATGTGCATTGAATTAATGTTGGTTATCTCCCCTTTAGAAAGAGATTTTCACAATTCATTCTGTAGCCTTTGTGTAATTCGAATCTTTAATAATGGTGGTGAATTAATTTGTAAACTTGCATTATAAGAAAAAAAATTTTTAATGAAATTAATTGACCCTGGCTGGTGTGTCTTAGTGGTTGGAGCATTGGCCCATGCACCGAGGATCGTGGGTTCGATTTCCAGTCAAGGGTGGATACCAGGGTTGCAGGTTCGACCCACAGCCCAGCTTGGGGCGTGTGCAGGAGGCAACCAATCAATGTGTCTCTCTCACATTGATGTTACCCTCTCTCTTTTTTTCTCTTTCATCCCCACCCTCACTTTCACTCTTTCTGGAAAAAAAAAAAAAAATCAGTGGGAAAAAATATCCCTGTGTGAGGATTAACAAAAAGTAAAACAAATAAATGAAATTTAATTGTTATTGTAGATGGAGTTTGATTCAGAAAGTATAAAATTTAGAGAACTAATCTGAACACAAAACTGATGAGTTCTGTTTAGGGTCTCAACATACTGAAGTTGCTAAGTGAAAAAATATGTAGAAGTAAAATTTCTTTTTTTTTTTTTAAATTAAATCTTTATTGTTCAGATTATTACATTTGTTCCTCTTTTTTTCCCCCCATAACTCCCCTCCTTCCAGCTCCCACCCCACCCTCCACCCTCACTCCCCACCCACTGTCCTCATCCATAGGTGCACGATTTTTGTCCAGTCTCTTCCCGCATCTCCCACTCCCTTTTCTCCCCAAGAATAGTCAGTCCATTCCCTTTCTATGTCCCTGATTCTATTGTAATCACCAGTTCATTCTGTACATCAGGTTATTTATTCACTTGATTCTTAGATTCACTTGTTGATAGATGCATAATTGTTGTTCATAATTTGTATCTTTACCTTTTTGTAGAAGTAAAATTTCTTATTCATAAGGACATACATTCAACCAGGCATAGGAACTTTAATGATTTGATTAGTTAGCTAAGTTGTATTCAGTTTTCATTTTAATAAGGCTTAAAAATCTTTACTTATGACTAAATTGCTTTTAACCAGGTGTGTCAAGTCCATGATCCAGGTTGTTAAGCAAGGTGCTCCTAAGTGCTTTGAATTTAAGTTGCCATTTTCTGAGAATGACACCTGGAGGTACAAGCATCTATTGCAGTGGTTCTCAGCTTGGCTGCACATTAGAATCACCTGGGAAACTTTTTAAAATCCTGATTTCTGGGCCTCATCCTCTGGAAATTCTGTTTCTTTGTTACTAATGTTGTGGCCCCACCCCATAACAAAGAAACAGAATTTCTGGAGGATGAGGCCCAGAAATCAGGATTTTAAAAATATTCCCAGATGATTCTAATGCGCAGCCAAGGTTGAGAACCATTGATCTATTGGTTTGGGAGTAGGGAATGTGGCCTGTGCTCCCTACAACTACTTTGTGTGGTTTGGGAGCAATTACTGAAGAGTGGTGGAGAGTATTTTTAGGATTTTGTAGTTACCCTAAGCAGAACTGTTTATTGGGAGGTTTGATAAGACAAGTTAAAGACCTGGAAATGGGAGCAATCTAGTGATTTCTACTCTAATAAGCACTGTTTTGAATTAAGAATACCTCCCTTGTAAACATGCCCTTGCATGCCTGATAGGCGGGTTATATGCCATTCTATTTTCCCAGCAACCCCAAGGTTACAGATAACCCACTAATCCCAACGGGTGGACTGTCTTTAGGCCACTGTTTCTGTCAAGGAGCTGGTGTATAAAATTGGGATTTAATCTCTTTATCTTTCATTTTCCTAACCAGGGATGACTTAGGTTAATTCCCTTTCTTCCTTCTCCCATCTCTATTACTTTGATCTTAGAAAATTTCTCTGTGTGTGTCATCCTTTTCTTCCAGTCCTTGTCCAGTGATTTGAGGAAAAGATTTATATTCTGTGTGTTGTCCTTCAGTGATCGAATAAAAATACTTATTTGGGACTGATAGTTTTCTTCATTTAATCTTTATCATAAGTCAGTGACCCATAGGGGGATAAGTGTAGAACACATAAAAGTTTGATTTACAGTTGGTAATTGGTTTAGTTTGTTCATATTATAGCTACTTTATGAAGGAACAGCAGTAACAATAAAAACCCCAGATCTCATGCAAGGTTGTGGCTGCGAAAATAATATGCTTGTATAACATATGATAACTTTAAAAAATCTTTTCAATTGTAAGGTTTTTTTTTAAAATAATGAAATATAGAATTTTTATAAGTTCTTGGCCTTATACTTCCATTTTTGGGGAAAGTTTAAACAGTTGTTTCAGGTTATTTTGGATCTAGTTTTAAAATGTGGATTTTCTGCCTGGCCAATGTGGGTTAGTGGTTGAGTGTCATCCAGTGCACCAGTTGGGTCTAGTCAGGGCACATGCCCAGGTTACAGAGTTCCATCCCCAGCAGAGGACTGGCCAGAGGCAGCTGTTTTATATTTCTATCTTTTTCTCCCTCTCCCTTCCTCTCTCTCTAAAAAATAATAATAAATCAATAAAAACATATTTAAAAAGAAAAAAAATGTGGATTTCCTTTTTTTTTTAAGGGCATGATAGTTTGTTTGAAAAAATTATACTGATCATGATGCTCAGCAAACCATTATTATGGCTTCTTTGTTGGATATTAACAATTCAGTATTTTTGGATGCTGAAATGCTTCAATAGGACCAAGCTATTTATAGAAATAATGAGATCTTTTCAAATGGAAATAAAGACTAGTTGTTTTGGAATTCTACTTCACTGAGTTAATTTTATTTCCTTATGATTCAGTGACACTATAGTGTAATATAAGAAAAAGGAAATTCTTTCATAAGTAAGCAACTTGAGCTTATAATTTCCTCATATTTTGGTCTTCAATGCTCTCTCCACCTTGACCAAAGCACAATCATGGGAGGCCTCAGATAATTTCCATACTGCTATTCCTAAAATGTGGATATTTTTTGCCCGTGTTATTTCCTACTTCTTTGTTTGCCTTGCTCAGTTCATATGTACTAGTACTTTTATTTCTAGTTTTGCTTTTCCAAATTATTGCTTTTTTTCCCCTCTATGAATTCTTAAGAGTTGTTAACATTGCAGTTATTTGTTGTTAGCCAGTAACTGGTGAATAAGCGATTCAAGCTATTTTCTTTTAACATGATTATATATATATTTTAATATTTCCTCATATTATTAGAATATTTAGGTAATATTTTTCACATAATTGATAGTTATAAATTACTTATTCCTAAATGTTATTGATAGCATGATTATTGAAAGTAAGAAAAATTATTTCATCTGTATAGTTTTGTAAGATCCATATGTAGCTTAAAATACTCCAGGAAATGCTTTTCTTTAAACATAATGCTCAGTATTTAGCAAATTTGTTGATTGGTTAGTTTTTTAAAATTAAATTTTACTTAACAAAATAGCAGTAATGGAAGATGTTACCACCCTTATGAGCTGCTTTGGGAAAAAACACACACATTTATTTAAAATATATATATATATATATATATTTATTTATTGATTGATTTTTTACAGAGAGGAAGGGAGAGAGAGAGAGAGTTAGAAACATCGATGAGAGAGAAACATCGATCAGCTGCCTCCTGCACATCTCCCACTGGGGATGTGCCCGAGGTACATGCCCCTGATCGGAATCGAACCTGGGACCCCTCAGTCCGCAGGCCGACGCTCCATCCACTGAGCCAAACTGGTTTCGGCTAAAAAATATTTTTAATGACTTCAGGGAGGAAGGGAGAGGGAGAGAGAGAGAGAGAAACATCAATGATGAGAGAGAATCATTGATCGGCTTCTTCCTGCATGCTCCCTACTTGGGGCTGGAGCCTGCAACCTGGGCATGTGACCTGATCAGGAATTGAACTGTGACCTCTTGGTCCATAGGTCGATGCTCAACCACTAAGTCACACTGGCTGGGCAAAAATGAGCATTTATTTTGACATATTTGCTTTAGTCTTTTACAAATGGAAAACCCCCTTTGAAAAAGTTTCATTGCCTTTAGACAATTTGAAGTGAGGATTTACTTCTCTTTTAAAGATGGACTCTAGCTTCACATTTTTGCACATCTTAGGCATAATTATGCAAATGAAGATTATGTAATAAGTATGTTAATTTTTAATCTTTAGACAGAATTTTTTATTAAGTATTTGTTTATTTGCAGGTATATTTGCTTACTTAAACTACCATGTCCCTCGCACAAGACGAGAAATCTTGGAGACCCTAATCAAAGGCCTTCAGAGACTGGAATACAGAGGATATGATTCTGCTGGTAATTCCTTTAAAAATAAATATGAGTTTTGCATGATTACTGAATCTAAATGGAAAAATTTTGTTTTAGGTGACTAGATCCTATAGTAATGTTTGCTTTATTTTGGGCAAATCTAAAATCTGAACAATTTTTGTCTTTTCTCATACTTAAAGGTTTGTTCATGTAATTTCAATACTATTATCATTTATGTTGAGTATTGCTTCTTATAGGTATCTTCTTTTGTTAAGAATATTACTGTAAAAACAAATCATCTGGGGCAGTTTCATGGTAGAACAAAGATTTTGAAGGACTTATTCCATAAATTATCTTTTTTCTTTTCTATAAATTTAATTTGATTTTCTCCAGGTAT
This sequence comes from Myotis lucifugus, assembly GCF_000147115.1. NCBI lineage: Eukaryota > Metazoa > Chordata > Mammalia > Chiroptera > Vespertilionidae > Myotis > Myotis lucifugus. The sequence goes on from NW_005871156.1 coordinate 1,126,227, forward strand.
TCCAGACTTTTGGTATGTAAACTTCTTAAAAGTCTTCTACCTTAAATAAATGACAAAGCAAATAAAAATAACTTTTTGTCAACTTTATGTTCTACTTTAGCTTCTTCCCTTAACTGTATTGGGGATCTCCAAGATTACCCTCAGATTTGATGATTTCCTAGAAGGATTCAGCATATAGTTGTACTCATGGCTATGATTTATTACAACAAAGGAATAGAAAGCAAAATCAGTAAAGAGTAAAGGCACATGGGTGAAGTCTGGAGGAAATCTGGCACAAGTTTCTAAGGGTTCTCTCCCAGTGGAGTCTTACTAGGTGCTCTTAATTCCCCCAGAAAATTTTGTGATAGTTTGTGTGAAATGTTGTCTACCAGGGAAGCTCATTGGCACCTCAGTGCCCAACTTTTTTATCGGGGGCTGGTCACGTAGACACCCTCTGTCTAATATGTACCAAAATTACAGACTCCTAGAAGAGAAGCAGTTGTTCAGCATAAGCCACATTGTGTACTGACTGTTTAGGTGCAGTGAGCTATTTTTCATCAGAGTGGTGGGAACCCTTGTGAAATCCAAGGCCCAACTTTGCAAGCAGGCATTTCTAAGGATACCAGTGTCAGGCCTACTCTGTTAACTCTTTTTCTGTACATTTAACATTGCCAGCTGTGATGGGCATTTATCTTTCACTAGAGTCCTGGTGCATGAAATGCGTGAACAGGTAGGGTCCCTAGGCCTGGCCGGCAATCAGGGCTGATCAGGGCCTTCCCCCAGCTGCTGGCCGCCGGCCAGGGCCCTCCTTCATTCTGCACTGCCCCCTGATGGTCAGCGCACATCACAGCGAGCAGTCGAACTCCTGAGGGGACAATTTGCATATTAGCCTTGTATTATATAGGATTATATAGGATGACTTTCCTCAATTAATGGCAAGTCAGTTCCTCAACTACTTTGTTCTTAAAATTCTCTCCTTCCTTAGCTTCTCTGACAACACATCTCATTATCTTCCTTACATACTGATTATTTCTTTTCTGTCTGCTTTGGGGCCTCTTTTTCTTAAATATTAATGTTCTTCAAGATACTGTCCTAGGCCCACTTTTCTTCATGGGTGAGCTCTGACTTCATCAGCTTCCCATATGTTGGTGACTTAAAATCCAGATGTTTTCCCTAAATTGCACAGCCTCCTAGATATTTCTTCCTCAATAAACCAAGATATTAGAACTTTTGTATGTTTATAATTGAACTGAGTATCCAGTTTTCACCCCACTCTCTAATCAATACTTTCTGTGTGCCTTTTATCACCAAGTCCTTTGTTTGAGCCTAGGAGGTACCCCAGACTTCTCCTGCTTTCTCATGTTATATCTAGTCATTTCTACTCAATATCACCCATATCTATCTTCATTACCATTGTTTAGTTCAGGCCCTCTTTCTTTAGATTTGCTATAGCTATAACTTCTGAGAACTGGTTTCTTCTTTCTGTTTCTCTAGTCTAACTTCTTACACTGTTTCCAAAGAGATTTTTAAAACTTTTTTTGCCATGTGATTTCTCTACCTCAAATTACTTTGCTTTCCCAATACCTTCAGAGTAACTTTGTCAGACTCCTTAGGATCTTAAGTAGAATCTGAAGAGAGTATATCCTGACATTCCCTCTTTATCGCGCTTCTGAGGTGGGTGCCCATCTTCTGTTTTTCTCTACTCTACTCCATTCACAAGCTAGTATAATACTTTTTTATAATCTGAAACCAGACTGAATGTAATTATTTTTGTCTTTGTCTTCTCAATACACTATTAGAAATTTGTGGAAAGGAACTGGGTTATTTTCATTTTTGTCTGTAGCAGCTGTTCTGGTTCTTGACATGTAATGGATGTTTAGTATATGTTGAATTGGTAATAAGTTAATGAATTAATTAGATTAAAAAATATTTTAATTAAAAATTTTGCCTCACACTGATAATCTAAATAATAGCCAGTTTTTAAATCTTGCTATTCTGCCTTTTGATGATTTAGGTGTGGGAGTTGATGGAGGCAATGACAAAGACTGGGAAGCAAATGCCTGCAAAATCCAGCTCATTAAGAAGAAAGGGAAAGTAAAAGCACTGGATGAAGAAGTTCACAGTAATGTACTTAGTTTAGTTTTTGTCCCCCTCCCCCTTTTCTTCCTTCTCCCTTATCAAATTACCATTCTTCCCATATTTTAGGGCCCATTTAGTGATTATTAATATTGAAGGGAGGGGAGAAAAGTAGTTTTGTTACTGTCTGTACTAGTTTTAAAATATACCTGAGCTTCAAAAATGATCATATTAATTAGGGAAGGAAATTAGTTAGGTCCACTGCATTTAGAGTAAGATCAGTATTCTAAAATGAAGTAACCACAGTTTGTGAGGAAGGGCCTTTCATAGGATAAACATAAGGAAGGCAAGTTTGTTGATGGAATGGGAGATAGTCCTTTTTAAAATTTTAAAAAAATGTATTTAAAAAGTATATTTATTTCAGAGAGGAAAGGAGAGGGAGAGAGAGGTAGAAACATCAATGATAAGAGAGAATCATCGCCGAAACTGGTTTGGCTCAGTGGATAGAGCTTCGGCCTGCGGACTGAAAGGTCCCAGGTTCGATTCCGGTCAAGGGCATGTACCTGGGTTGCGGGCACATCCCCAGTGGGAGATGTGCAGGAGGCAGCTGATTGATGTTTCTCTCTCATCGATGTTTCTAACTCTCTGTCTCTCTCCCTTCCTCTCTGTAAAAAATCAATAAAATATATTAAAAAAAAAAAAGAATCATCAATCGGCTGCCTCCTGCACTCCCCACACTGGGGATTGAGCCCGCAACCCAGGCATGTGCCCTGACCAGGAATCGAACCATGACCTCCTGGTTCATAGGTTGATGCTCAACCACTGAGCCACGCCAGCTGGGTGGGAGAGAGTCTTTTTAAAATTTTTTTAAATTAAATTTATTGGGGTGATATTGGTAGACATAGAGGTTGTTTCTACATTTTGCTGCAATGAATCTTGTCATGCTCCTTGTCCACAGTATTTTTTTCAAGTATATAACCAACAGTAGAGGTGCTTGGGCACAGGGTATAGGCATCTCTTTTACAGACATGGCCAGATTGCTCTTCAAAGTGATTTATTAATTTTGGATAATTAATACCACTAAGGGAATGGGATAATAAATTGTAATGACAGTGAGTGACCATATGTAGCTTTTGAAAGGAGGGCACTGGGTCTGGTTCTGCATGTGGGGACCTGGAGAATTACAGGGAACCTAATGTTGAGTGAAAAAAACAGCCAGCAGTATAGGATATGTAAGGAGTAGGACCATTTATGTTGACGTTTGTTATCTCTGGATGTAGGTATTTGCGTCTTTATCATTGCCAGCAAATTTAAATGTTTGAATTATTAAAAAAGAGAAGGGTGACATCTAAGAGAAGGTATGAAGAGGGCAAAAAGCCTTGGGCATGAAGTTGGTGAGAAGACACAAGGTACAAGTAAGGAAATTATTGAGGGGTTACAGCTCAGATAGGTGAAGGCACAGGGAGAGAGTTAACCTTTATAGGAGTCAAACGTAAAAGAAAAGCTAAGTTAGACAGTTATGAGGTAAGAGGGAAAAGCTTAATAAAGTGGAAATTGAAGGAATATAGGTAGAATTGAGGCTTAAGGAGAATAGAAAAGATGTCATGAATGGCTGGGGAATTGAATGACCTATCAGCTTAATGAATAAGGAACATGGGTACATGTTTCTTAAATGGCAACAGTGAAGTAAATAGAGTTGGTAATTAGCATGAACTTGATATGGATTTAATTTACAGATTCCTGTTAAAGACTCTTTCTCCAATGTTGCTTGCCAGCATGTTGGGGGAGATGCTTTAATTATAGTTAGCCTTTTTTAAACTAATCAGATGCTTTTATTACTTGCATTAGCTTGTTAACTAGTGATAAACAGTATCCTTTATCTGGAGGTCATTTATTAGGCCACCTTAATTATTCAGAACACAGGTAAGCCAGGAAAGAATGCATTGATGATTGTATCTGTTTACTGTTGGAGCCATCCAATAAAGATTTGTGTATCTGCTCTATTTATTTAGCTTTTAGTGCTTACAGTTCAAAGATAGTAAGACAAGCTGCTGCTTTTGTAGAACTCAAATTCTGATGGAAGCCAGATTGACAACGTCATAAATGTAATAAATAGTGCAGCAGAGTTTACCATTGTGTGTTTTTTTTTTTTTTTTTAAATATATTTTATTGATATTTTTACAGAGAGGAAGGGAGAGGGATAGCGAGTTAGAAACATCGATTCAGCTGCCTCTTGCACGCCCCCTACTGGGGATGTGCCCGCAACCCAGGTACATGCCCTTGACTGGAATAGAACCCGGGACCCTTGAGTCCGCACGTCATAAATGTAATAAATAGTGCAGCAGAGTTTACCATTGTGTGTTTTTTTTAAATATGTTTTTATTGATTTTTAGAGAGTGAGGAAGTGAGAGGGATAGAGAGATAGAAACACCGATTGGCTGCCTCCTGCATGCCCCTTACTGGGAATTGAGCCCGCAATCTGGGCATGTGCCTCCAGCGAGAATTGAACTGGTGAACTCTTGGTTCATGGGTTGACCCTCAACCACTGAGCCACATCGGCTGGGCACCATTGTGGTTTTAAATTTAGGCTCTGGGGTAAACCAGATTTGGGTTGAAATCCTATCTCTACTTACTATTCACTATGAACTTTGGTAGGCAGATTTTGTGATTTCTTTGAGCCTCAGTTTTTTTTATCTGTAAAATGGAGAAAACAGTGCCCCTCCTCCCAGAGTATTCTGAGAATTCAATAATAAAATGAATATTTATTGAGTACCTATTATATACCAGCCATCATTCTAGGTCCTGAGGACAAAACAGAACAAGATAGGCAAAACCCTCTGCCATGATGGAGTTTACTGTTTAATGAAACAGGCAGATAAATATATAATGTTAAGTAGTGATTAGTGCTATGAAGAAAAAGTATAGTAGAGGTGACATTTGAGCAGATGCTATGTGATTGTCTGAAAGAGGGAATTCTGGGCAGAGGGAACACCAAGTGCAAAGACCCTGTGAGGGCTTGGCTATCGTAAAGATGAAAGTCAGTGAGGCTAGGGCACAGTAAGTGAGGAGAAGAGTGGCGGGAAATGAAGCTAGAGAGGTGGCTGAGGGCTAGGACATGTAGGATCTTAAGAATGATGGATTTTACTGTGTGTGTCATGCAAAGCCATTAGAAAATTTTGTGTAGGAGAGTGACAAGATCTGACTTCATTTTGAAAGGATCACTTTTGTTGGTGTGCAGAACTAGATTGTACAGGTGGAAGACTGGATACAAGGAAACTAGTGAGAATTCTGTCGAAGTAGTTCAGGTGAGAGATGGTGGTGGCGTGGGTCACAGTGATGAGGGGTGGGAGATAAGGATAGAAAGGTAGATAGGGGACAGATATGTAGTACCTTATATGCTATGAAAAGGTATTGGGCTTTATTTTGAGAAAATGGCTCTCTGGTTATATGTTAGAATTTGAGGATCTTTTTGCAAATCTCTGTGACTAGGTTTAGGATGATTCATATGTGCATACCACTTTTTAAAGCAATGGAAGTCTATTCAAGGATTTTAAACCTTATTTCTTGATCAGATTTGTATTTTAGAATGACCTCTCATTAGCCAGTATAAAAACCACAAAAACTATGCTAAAGACTAAGCTAAAGTACATGGACGTTCAGAGTTCTGAGCAGTTTATTCCTAATTTAGACCTAATTCTGATAAACTTTGTTATCTGATAAGCTTTATCTTAGCTAAATGAATTTTATATTTAGGAAATTAGAAGAAGGGCATTACTATTAAGTAACTAGAACTATCCTTTTTTTCTCTCTCCCCCTCTACCCCCGGAAGAAGCAAGAAGAGAGAGCTCATAGGGAAAAGGAATCAGAATAGCTGCTTTACAAGATCAAGGAGCATCAGTCTGTAACCCCATATTTTCACAGTGTTGCTCAGTTCACAAGAACCTATTCTTTGATTTTGGAAGCTCTTCATAATTGCAGTTTATATTGTGAGATATGTTTGGGGACCAAGGAAATTATAGTCATAAGGCTATGTGGCACTGAGAAAATGAATTTATTTTTACATGTCTAATTAAAACAGTACTGATTATTTCCAAAGTGAAGATTAAATATAGATTAAAAAATCACATTCACTCTCTTTGTCCTTAACTCCTGAGTGTGAAAAATTTTAAGCCTCCAGAAAAGTTGAAAAAATACATTAACCACCCATATATTTCATCTATCTTTACTAATTGTTAACATTGTCACATTTGCTTTATCTTTTTTAAAAAAAATTGATTTTAGAGAGAGGAAGGGAAGGAGGGAGAGAGTGATGGAGGAAGAGGGAGAGAGAGAGAGAGAGAAATTTTGATAGGTTGCTTCTTGCATGTGCCCTGCCAGGATTGATCCCATAACCTGGATATGTGCCCTGACCAGGAATTGAACTCACTACCTTTTTGGTGCATGGGACAATGCTCCAACCAACTGGGCCACACTGGCCAGGGTACTTTATCTCTCTGAATACATTTTCCTGGGTTGTTATTGGAACCATTTGTTTTAAATATTTCAGCTGCATCCTGCATTAACTCCTCTAAATCTTTTAATTACTATTTTGAGTATGCCTGATCTTCAGTTTTAATAATTGTATATTCCAGGTAAACAGTGCTGTAATAATTACATTGAAATATAGTGTTATCTCTACAGCATGATTTAATATTGGAATTTTTCATTTTATCTTCAGAACAACAGGATATGGATTTGGATATAGAATTTGATGTACACCTTGGAATAGCTCATACCCGTTGGGCAACACACGGCGAACCCAATCCTGTCAATAGCCATCCCCAGCGCTCTGATAAAAATAATGGTATGGACATAAAAATGCTTTGGAATGATTGTAGAGGCTCGATAATGGGAAAAGAATGGAAGCTCTTATGTTTTCATAATTTTAATTTGGAAAATTTCAAACATATTCATATATAGAGAATATATAGAACCTGAGGCATCCATTACCCAGCCTCCACATTTATCAATATCTGATCAGTTATGTTTATCCATAGCCCCTGTCTAGATTATCTTGGAAGCTAGTAGATATTGTATAGATAGATATATCTCAGATAGCTAGATATCATAACATTTATTTTGTAAATATTTAAGAGTGTATTTCTAAAAGGTAAGGATTTAGTAGATTGATATGTCTCTTAGGAGACTACTCCCTTTCTCTCCTTTTTCCTTACAGTTTACTCTGTTTGTCCTATAGAATTTTCTGTAGTTTAGATCATGTTAATTGCATTCATCCTGTGGGTCATTTAATATGTTTCTCTGTCCATTTTTTTATTATAAACTAGAGGCCTGGTGCACGACATTCGTGCACTGGGGGGAGGGGGGGGGAGTGGGTCCCCTTAGCCCAGCCTGCGAACTCTCGAATTCCGGGAGCCCTCAGGGGATGTTCAGCTGATGGCTGAGGCCCACTCCCTGCCGGACCTAAGCCGTCAGTCGGACATCCTTAGCACTGCCACGGAGGCGGGAGAGGCTCCTGCCACTGGGCTCACCAGCCGGGAGCCTGGGTTTCTGGGTTGAAGGGCGCTCCCCCCGGTGTTAGCACACTTCACCACCAGGGGAGAGCTCCTGCGTTGAGGGTCTGCCCCCTGGGGGGCAATTCGGGTCATAGTGACCAGTCATTCTGCCTTTCAGGCTATTTGCATATTAAGCCTTTTTATTATATAGGAATAAAGGGCCGGGGGACAAAAATTTGTGCACTCCGGGGGGGGGGGGAGAGGGGGTCCCTCAGCCCGGCCTGTGCCCTCTCGCAGTCTGGGACCCCTCGGGAGATAACGACCTGCTGGCTTAGGCCTGCTCCTGAGTGGCAGAGGGCAGGCCCAATCCCTAGGTGCAGCCCATGGTCGGGCTCAGAGCAGGGCTGATTG
>NW_005871156.1:1134284-1190073 GCF_000147115.1 Myotis lucifugus
CCTGTCACGCTGATCTGTGCAGAGACTCACGGCTCCGCTGATCCCGTGCTGGAGGCATATTACCCTTTTACTATATAGGATAGAGGCCTGTGCACGGGTGGGGGCCGGCTGGTTTGCCCTGAAGGGTGTCCTGGATCAGGGTGGGGGTCCCCACTGGGGTGCCTGGCCAGCCTGGATGAGGGGCTGAGGGCTGTTTGCAGCTGGTCACACACCCTTCAGGGTGGGGGTCCCCACTGGGGTGCCTGGCCAGTCTGGGTGAGGGGCTGAGGGCTGCTTTCAGGCTGGCGGGAAGCTCCCAACCGCTCCTTTTTTTCTTTTTTTTTTTTCTTCTGGGCCAGCTTTAGCTCTGGCTCTAGCTCTGAGGCTTCCGCTGCTGGTTTGTTTGCCGTTCTATAATCGAAACAATGTATAACTTCAGCTCTGAGATCCCAGCCGGCTATATTTGTTAGAATGTTTCAAACTGCCAGCTCAGAGGCCGGCAAGGCGGGGAACGTTGGAGTCTGCAGTCACGGGAGCAAGGAAGCCTCATGTTCGCTTCCAACTGCCTGGCTGCCGGCCGCCATCTTGGCTGACAGTTAATTTGCATAAGGATACGCTGATTAGCCAATCAGAAGGGTAGCGGTCGTACGCCAATTACCATTTTTCTCTTTTATTAGTGTAGATTGGTACAGTGTTTGTTTACAACTGCAGGTATATAATTGTTAAATGATAACCTTTGAGGTTGAACGTTTTTCTGAAAGAAAGGATTTATTGAGCCATAAGCTAGGCAGGAAAAGGACCAGTTTCTGGGACAGTTTAGACCACCATCAGTAGGGCTAGTTGGGAAGACAAATATGCCCGCCATCCTGGGATTGATGGAGTTCTTTTATACGATGATTTTGGAGAAGAAAGCTGTAAGTTGTTTTGAAAGAATTTATATTGGCTATAGATAAGGGGTGTGGGAATAGGTGAAGCAGGGCTAGTTCTGGGAGAGGTGTATGGTCAGGAAGAAGTGTTTGTTGCTTTTGGATTGATTGTGGACAACAGCCCAGAAAGTTTATGCGTAAACAGGATGCGGTGGGTGCCGTCTGGTGGTTGGCTATTCTCTCTAGATAAGAACTGAAATAGGGGCCTAGAAGTTGATTCAAAGTTTCAACATACATTAAGGAATGCTAGCAGTCTTTTGTTTGTTTCTGTTCCTGTCTCTGTTAACTGATTAACTCTCCCTGCCTCTTCTTCCCACCCTCTGGCCTGCTGTAATTTATTTTAGGACATCTCAGAATTTCTTTTCTTGTCATAATGTTGGATGTTTTTCTTTGTGTTGTTAGCAGTCATTGATGATCATTGCCAAGATTAATTATTTCTTTAGGGGTTTTAAATTGGTGATAGTCTAGTACTATCATTCCTTCTTTCATTTATTATCTCAAATACTTCCCTATAAAGAGAATCTTCTCCATATCAACTGCTTGGTTACCCTGAGTTACAGAGCATATAGGAAAGGCAGGATTAATGTTTTATATCCCCCTGCCCCCTTCATTTACCATTTTTAAAAAATGGAAGTGGTTCATATGTTCTAAAATGAATAATGAGTTCTTTTTAAAATTATAAAATCATGGATTTAAAATATTTCATATGATTCAAAACACTGAAGTAATTGTCTATATTGATACACAAAAATCTTTGGCCATTGGGAACTTACTCAGGTTGGCTTCTAAGTCCTTTTGACATGACCCCTGTAGACCCAATAGTCTGTTATTTTCTGGTAGGCCAAGATGTTCCACGTTCCTCTACTCCTGCCCCATGCTTGGAATCAGCCATTTCTCTAAGGAAGCCCCAGTTCTTTTTAGTGGAAATGATACTTAAAGACTATAAGCCAGGTCTTAGACATGTTCATCACACATAGGTCTTTTCAGTGGGCAGAGCTAGGAGATACACATACCTCTGTGTGTGCACTTGCACACGTATAAATTTAAAGATAAAACAACATAATTTTACACTAACAATTCTAACTCAGATTCAGGGTTGTAAAGTTTTGACTTTACCTGATTGATCTATGTATTTTCTTTTATTCATGTAGTTCTTAACATCAGTAACATACTTATTTATCTGTTACATGATATACATAAAATAATCATAATACCAACACTTCCTTAAGAATATATTTACTGTTTGTTAGTTTTTCTTGTTAATTTTTTGTCCTTAGGGTATATCTCTTTAGGGATATATAATCAAATTTCTGTGTTTTAGAATCACTTGGAATAATCCTTCTATCTGTAGTTGTGCTACCAGCTGGATACAGCATTCTATTAATATATTTTATTTTATTTTGAGTTTTAGGGATTGATTTTTTAAAAAAATCAATTTTATTTCAAATGAAAATATTTGCATTGTTCTGAGGTCACACCTATAAAAAAGGCATGTTAAACTCTGGCTAGTTTTGCTCAGTGGATAGTGATGGCCTGTGGACTGAAGGGTCCCAGGTTTGATTCTGGTCAAGGGCACTTACCAGTGCAGCTGCATGTAGAAGGCAACCAATTGATGTGTCTCTCCTACTTTGATATTTCTCTCTGTCTCTTCCCCTCCTTTCCACTCTCTCTAAAAATCAATGGCAAAATATCCTCAGGTGAGGATTAACAAAAAAAATAAAATAAAATAAAATAAATAGGCATGTTAAAATAAGTCTAGTTTCTGTCTTATTTTTCTTATTCCATCTTTTCCTGGAAATAACCATTTAAAAGAGTCTATTCTTTTGTTTTTTTAAAGAAAAGAAAGTCCTGGCCAGGTAGCTCAGTTAGAGTGTCCTCCCGATACAGCAAGGTTGTGGGTTTGATTCCCAATCAGGGCACATATAAGAATCAACCAATGAATGCATAAATAAGTGGAACAACAAAACTGATATTTCTCTCTCTCTCTCTCTCTCTCTCTCTCTCTCTCTCTCTCTCTCTCTCCATCCCTCCCTCCCTCTCTTCCTCTTCTTTCCTCTCTCTAAAATTAAAAATCTATAATAATAAAAGCATAATATGCTAATTAGACCGGACATCCTTCTGGACGACCTTCTGGATGAAGCCGGGGCTTCTAGGGAAGCTGGGCTCCTGGGTGCCAGAGGGAAGCCAGTGCCGGCAGCTGGGGGAAGGAAGGCCTACTCTTGCACAAATTTTGTGCATCAGGCCTCTAGTTAAATAAGTAAATACATACAAAAGTATGTGTGTGTATATATGTATGTGTGTGTATATACATCCCTTTTGAGATAAGATTGTATAATTTAATTAAGAAGCTGCCGTTTTAGGTTTCTATGCTTCACATAATTATCATTGAACCAGATTAGAATGCTAACAACTTAACCTCTTAAACGTTTAATTCTGACAAGGCCTTTATAAAAAATTCCTAAAAACATATCTAGATTATGTTTTGAGAATTTGGCTTTAATTAAGTCTTTATGTCAACTATTAGCTATTTATGATTCTCTGTGTTCTAGCATTAAAAATATTTAGTTTTTTTTTTGTAGTGGTAGTATTTTGTGGTATCATTTTTTTCTTTCTTAAAATATCTAGTGAAAATGCTTAATTTATTATCTGGGTTGTAATGCATTTAGTCCTGACATTTAATGTCAGGTCAAATATCAGATTGTTAAGTATTTTAAAAGCATTTTTATATAAAATTGAATTTAGTGGTAATTTCTCTCCTCACTTACATGAATTTTAAATAATAAATTCATATTAGTGATCTTTACATTGTCAGTAGCTATAAATAATAATATTGTCAACTCTTGATTATCCATTTTTACATTCTTCGAAGTTATTTCATAAAGTTGAAAATTATCCCACTATCATGTGTATTTGATTTTGGAATTCTGTTTTAACATTTATTTATCACTTAGGAATTGTCTGGACCTCAGATAAATAGATTTAATTATAGAACTGAATAATGTCTGGTTTTTCTTATTAATTTACTTAACTTTAGTTCTTAAGTTCATTTAGTGCAATCAGATAATTGTATTAGTTTTAAAGATTTCTCTTTAAATTTAGGAATGTTTTATGCATAAGAATGGAGGAACAAAGAAGTGAGAATAATAGTTATTTAGTTCAGCCTTCTCAATTTGCAAATGAGCACATATACCCAAGGAATTTGCTCCTTTCACATGGTGACATTGGGTTAGTAATTTAGCCACAGCTGAAATTGATGACTCTAGACACCAGCTTATTGTATTTCCCCACTGTACCCACCTCCCTCGCCCTCTTTACTTCCACTAAGCCACATAAACTGTGCTGCTGATCTACCCAAGGATAATCTGGTAACAAAAAGTAGATACTACTTGATTACACCTTGAAGTATAGCATGTGACACATTTTTTGTCTTTTTTGAAAAATCTCTTTAACAGTAATGGCTATTTATAATGTTTACTAGACCTATAATTTTTGGTCATTAATTTCTTTATCTCTTTTAGAATTTATTGTTATTCACAATGGAATCATCACCAACTACAAAGACTTGAAAAAGTTTTTGGTAAGTAAATTGACCTAAAAAGACCACCAGCGTTTGACAGTACTTCTAATGAGAGCAGTGAGGTTGTTTGTTGAGATATGCAATAAATACTATCTAGGTGTGATCAAGTAATTCCTAAGACAGTTTCAAGGGTATGGTGGTTTATTGGACTTTTCTTTGTTGACAATGGAACATTTTTGTTCCTTATATGAAAAGGAAACAATTATTTGGCTTTGTTATGAATGATCCAGAAACTCAACTAAAATTTAAATTTTGTGGTTATGTCTTTTGCATTAAGAGAAACCTTGTTTGCCATTTTTAAAAGATTCTAGGATATGTAAGAGGAATCAGAACAGATTAAATGAAGGTTCTATGCCCTAAATAGCTATGTACTTACCTAGTAATGATCATGATGATGACTTTTATAATGGCTTCTCAGGTCTGTCCAACTAAACTTTCTGTAGTGATGGAAACCTTCCATATCTGTACTGTCCAATATAGTAGCCACTGTTCATATATGGCTTTTGAGCTAGTATGACTAAGGAACTAAATTTGAAATTATTTCACTTCAATCAATTTAAATTTAAATAGCCACGTATATCTAATGTCTATAGTATTGCATAGTAAAATATCATTGTTAAATAAAGAATTATCATATTCATTATGGGATTTGTTTTTATATTATATATTTTATTATATTTTAATTATTTAAAATTTATTTAATTCATATTGGCATATAGATTTATGTAAATATATTTTTATTGATTTTAGAGAAGAAGGGAGAAGGAGAGAGAGATAGAGACATCAATGATGCGAGAGAATCATTGTATGGCTGCCTCCTGCACGCCCCCTACTGGGGATCGAGCTTGCAACCCAGGCATGTGCCCTGACTGGGAATCGAACTGTGACCTCCTGGTTCATGGGTTGGCACTCCACCACTGAGCCACACCAGCTGGGTTGTTTATTTTTATTTTTTAAAACTTTATTGTTGAGTATATTATAGATGTGTCCTCGCCCCTACCCCCATTTCTTCCCCTTATTGTCCCCCTCCACTCGGATCCACCCTGCCCCAGGCCTTCACCACTCTATAGTTTGTGTTCATGGGTAATGCATGTATGCATGTAAGTTCTTTAGTTAATCACTTTCCACCCACACGCCCCTCTTCCCTCTGAGATTTGTTGGTCTGTTCCATGTTTCCATGTTTCTGATTCTATTTTATTCATCAATTTATTTTATTCATTAGATTCCTTGTTCATTTATTTTGATTTTTAGATTCAGTTGTTGATATGTATTCATTGCCATTTTATCGTTCATATTTTTTATCCTTTTTTTCCTTCTTAAAGAAGACCCTTTAACGTTTCATTAATGCTCATTGGTGGTGATGAACTCCTTTAGCTTTTTCTTGTCTGTGGAGCTCTTTATCTGACCTTTAATTATAAATAATAGCTTTGCTGGATAATCTTGGTTGTAGGTCCTTGCTTTTCGTCACTTTGAATATTTCTTGCCACTCCCCTCTTGCCTACAAAATTTGTTGAGAAATCACCTGACAGTCGTATGGGTGCTCCCTTGTAAGTAACTAACTGCTTTTCTCTTGCTGCTTTTAAGATTCTCTCTTTGTCTTTAACTTTTGACATTTTAATTATGTCTTGGGTATGGGCCTCTTTGGGTTCATCGTGCGCTTCCTGGACTTGTATGTCTTGTTCTATCACCAGGTAAGGGAAGTTTTCTGTCATTATTTTTTCAAATAGATTTTCAATTTCTTGCTTCGTTTCTTCTTCTGGCATCCCCCTGATGTGAATGTTGGTATGCTTGAAGTTGTCCCAGAGGCTCCTTACACTATCTTCATATTTTTAGATTCTTTTTTCTTTTTGCTTTTCTGATTGGGTGTTTTTTGCTCCTTCATTCCAAATTGCTGATTTGATTCTCGTCATCCTCTACTGTTGATTCCCTGTAAATTATTCTTCATTTCAATTAGTGTAGCCTTCATTTCTGACTTTTCCTTTTTTATGTTGTTGAGGGTCTCACTAAATTCCTTGAGGTTCTCACCAAGTTCCTTGAAGTTTTCATTGAGTTTCTTGAGTATCCTTTGAACTCTGTATCCGGTAATTTGCTTGCTTCCATTTATTTAGTTCTTTTTCTGTTTTTTCATTTGTGTCATGTTTCTTTGTTCTGCATTTTGGCTGCTTTCCTGTGTTTGTTTCTGTGTATTAGGTAGAGCTGCTATGTCACCTGGAATTGTTAGAGTGGCCTTGTGTATTATGTGTCCTGAAGAGCCCAGTGGCTCAGCCTCCCCAGTCACCTGAGCTGAGCACTCTAAGTGTGCCCCTGTGTGGGTTGTCTGTGCTTTCCTGTTGTAGTTGAGCCTCAGTTGCTTTTGGCATCACTGGGAGGGATTGACCTTCAGGCCAATTGGCTGTGCAGACCAGCTTTGACTACAGAGGAAGAGCTGTTGTGTAGGAGACACCCTTATGGAGCAGGACTTGCTTTAGTGGGGCTTTGGTGCTCACCAAGTCTTCCCCTTCAGTATGTCACTGGTGGATGTGATAGGCTGTAATCTGTCATGGTCTGAAGGTGGCCACCGGGTACAGTGGCTCTGGGGCCTCCTGGGAGGTGCAAAGTCAGCTACTGCTTGTGCCCTGCCTGGGGACACCCGTCAAGCTATGGAGTGATCTGCAGATGGCTGCTACTTGTGTTGGGCTTGGAGGTGCCCAGGAGAGGCAAAGTGTGAACCAAGGCAGGCTGCTGCTATTGCTGGTTCTAGGGCCACTTATCGAGAGGTATGGGGCATGCTAGGCCAGCTGCTGCTTGTTTGAGAAATATTAGGAAAGTCTTAAGCCTGAGCCAAGAGGCCATTTATATGGAAAAGCCACTACAAACAGGTTGGGTGGGCACACAATTTGGGTGTGGTGGGGTCTCAGGGAATAACGAGGGTGGAGCGAACTTGTGGGCCAAGTTGATGGATACTCAGATATTGCAACTGTCTGTTGGCATTGTGGCAGGGAGGTCTTCTCTGCACCTCTGCCAGCATTTTTGTGTGGGATAAAGCTGCCCCCAGTTCTTGCCCTGATGCCAGACAAATTAGTTCCTCCCATATGTTCCTGGATGCTTTCAAGTTGCTGCCCCAGCACTGGAGCTCAGAGGCAGTGAGTCAGAGTAAGTCTGTGTGTGGGCCCTTTAAGAGGAACTGCCTGGGACTTCAGCAACCCAACTGTGCCACAATCTCCACTGGTTTTTATAGCCTGAAGTTAGAGACTTCTCTTCCCAGGGTCTGGTGTGGGGCTAGGCCTGAGGGGTCTGGTATGGGGCTGGAACCCTTTGCTCCTCACGAGGAACCTCTGCATAAGCCAAGATAGTCCTCCTGATTAAAAAGATAACACATATGGATATCGGACCAGCCCCTGCGCCTCTGCCCCTCCTACCAGTCTCAATGTGTCTTCTTCTTTAATTGTCTAATTGTAGGACTTCCATTCAGCCAGATTTCAGGTGGTTCTGAATCATGGTTATTCTCTAGTTGTAATTTTGATGTGGTTGTGGGAGGAGGCGAGTACTGCGTTTACCTATGCCACCATCTTGACTTGCCTCCTGTTACCTTAATTTTGAACAGTGGGTAATGGTGTATGGTGGTCAAAAAGATTAGAAATTGATTAGTGAGATTTTTGAGGGAAAAAAAATCTGTAGATAAGATTTGGATATGATGAATATTTCCTTAAATGTGTCAATTTTTTTTTCTTTCTAATTACAGGAAAGTAAAGGTTATGACTTTGAATCTGAAACAGACACAGAAACAATTGCCAAGCTTGTTAAGTACATGTATGACAATCGGGAAAGTCAAGATACCAGTTTTACTACCTTGGTGGAGAGAGTTATCCAACAATTGGTATTAAATCACACTTTAAAAAAATTATTTTTTAATTACAGTTTTCACTCAATAGTGGTTGGGAAATCATATACTTTACAAAGTGTTCCCCCTGATATTTCCAGTACCCACCTGGCACCATACATAATTATTTCAATATTTTGACTGTATTCCCTGTGCTGTACTTTACATCCCTGGGACTATTTTGTAGCTGACAATATGTACTTCTTAATCCCTTTACCTATTTCACCCCAACCCCCCTCACCCCTGGCAACCAACAGTCTTTACCCTTTTAAAGATAATTATTACAAACATTAATCATAATATATCTTTGTTTTTAATAATATGTCCTTAAAATTAAGTTTGAGAAGCAGGAACTATGCTAATTTTAAAATATTTTTGGCTTTTACTTTTCATATATAACTTTTCAACCTGAATAATTTTGAGGGATTGTTGTTTCACTGATGAACCATCCTTTCCCACACACTTAAAATTTTATTTCTTTCACTGTACTTTTGTGTTAGGGGAATTAAAAGTAACCTAAAATCAGTTTGTCCAAAAAGTATGCATGCATACACACACAAACACATACAAACCCATACATACCACACACAAACATGCATACAGTATACATAGACAGGGATTCATCATTTTCTTGCTTCCTGCTCAGGTTAGTTTCAGTGAAATGTACACTTTTTATTCTGGGATAATGTTTGCTTATCTCTGAGTCAGTCTAGTCAACTCCTTATTTTTCCTTATGGGGACTTTTCCTTGGCTCTTTGCCTCTATGGAAAAGTATTTCCCAGCCCAAGAGAAAAGTGGTATTCTTTTTGATCCCATCTAAAGTGCCCTAAATAAAGATTAAAGATCCACAAAAGTCCAAATGCATAGTGATTTCTATCCCCCTCCCCCACTCATAGCTCTAGCTTTCCCATTTAAAAGCCTTTTACTTCTCAGTGAAGGTCCAGCCCTCATTTCCCACCTCCTCCCATCCTTATGATGTCTACAGTAAAGGAGGAGACAGAAAGTGAAGAAAATAGAGGTCCATTCCATCCCTTTACTCAAGGCAGAGTATTGTGCCTTCCCAGTCTTGTCTTATTTCTACTCACTGTATAACCCAGTTTGTGTTCTATGGTGTTTTCTTCCTTCTCCTACCTCATGTTCTTCCTTTATTCATTCTTGATTTCTTTAGGCCCTGTCCTTGAGGAGGTTGGGTAGAGGGGGTGGTATGATATACATGTTAATAATTGTGACGGTATATATTTATCTCCAATGTCAAGGTAAAAAAAAGTGTAAGTTAACAGTGGTATAAAATGGGTTTTGGGTATTGAACTTAGGTCCTTTCCTAATTCTATCTTCCCTTTATTAATGTATAATATGGAAGATATGATTTATTTATTGAGAAACATTGGTAGTATGTTTGAATTTTTTATAGGACTTTCAGCTATAAAAACTCTAGAACATTTTATTGATATAACTAGAGACCTGGTGCATGGATTTGTGCACGAGTGGGGTTCAACCGGCTCACCCCAATGGGGGCCCATAGGCCAGGCCAGCAGGGGGGATGGCTGTGGGTGGTTGGCCAGCTGGCCCCACCCCCGATTGGGGTTGGGAGGCTGATCGGGGCCTGAATCAGGCCAGTTGGTGCCACAGTGTATGTCATAGCCACCAGTCATTCTGGTCATTCTGCCATTCCTGTCACTGGGCTTTTATATATATAGGTTAGACCAAAAAAAAAAAGATGTGTTCTTTCCATTAAAATGGTCTGTTTTGGAGCTATTTATCTATTGAGCCTATTTGAAGAGTAAGCATGTTTAAAAAGTGACTCTTTGATACACCAAAGCTCAAGAGGAAGTGTCTGCCTAATATTTAGACTCATTTATAAACTAGTGCAAAAAGTGATTATGTAAACAAAAAGTTTCTGTGGTAAAGCCAGTATGTATTAGACATGTCACATTTGATAATTGATTATCATATGTATTGCTGACTCATTTTTTTCCCTCCATAGGAAGGTGCTTTTGCACTTGTATTTAAAAGTGTTCATTTTCCTGGCCAAGCAGTTGTCACAAGGTATGTATAAATTTAATAATGCCTAATAATTATATGTATTTTGAAACTTTTGAATTGTAAGTTTATTCTCTGTACACTATAAATGTCCCTTCACCATAAAGGCCTGTATAGCAACTACTCAGTTTTGCTCTTGTAGTGTGAAAGCTGCTGTAGAAAATATGTAAAAGAATGGGCATGGCTGTGTTCCAATAAAAATAGACAAACCTGCTCTGTGGGTCAGATTTGCTTAGCTCTGTTATTGAATGTTTTTTTTTAAAATTCTGTTTATATTGATCTGTTGTTATATCTGAAGTTGAGCTTGGAGGGAGAATTTAAACTTTATTTGAAGAGTGTTCTGTCATCACATATAAATTTTATATCATTAATGTGTGGTTTATAAAAATGGTTTAATTCTGTTTAATTTTGTACTAACAGACGAGGTAGCCCTCTGTTGATTGGTGTACGAAGTGAACATAAACTCTCTACTGATCACATTCCAATACTCTACAGAACAGGTAAAAACTGTTCCTACATCATGCCATGGGTAGAATGTATAAATTGAATGCAGTAGATATGAAGAATTGTTTTCCTTAAATTGAAATAAATGCTTTGGTCAGGTCCACTCATACATAGTTCTGTCTAGACATGAAAAGTATTTGTTTTGTGATTTCTCTGACAAGTAGAATTTTTTTCTGTTGTATATCCATAGCTAGGACTCAGATTGGATCAAAATTCACACGGTGGGGATCACAGGGAGAAAGAGGTGGGAAATGCACTGCATGGATGGGGAGGAATCTTATCCTGTTTTGTTTATTCTTTACTAATTCTTTGTTCTTGGAGTGAATGAATGTGCTGGGCCTCTAAAAATGTGCTTATTTTATGGGGAAATATATTTTGACATTTTTTCTAACTTGCAGAGTATATTTTGTCTGTCTGCTTTTGGCATTTAGAAAACTGCTTTTAGTAATTCGTTTCTTTAAAGTCTCTGATATTTGAAAAAAAATAGTTTTTTTCCTTTGCTTTAAATTAAAATCATGTAGGATACCTTATTATAACTAAGATGCCAAGATGGGGAAAAGAGCATTGTGTTCTAGACTACTATAGATTGGACTTAGTTATAATTTGAATAATTCAGCCTAATTTTTAACTGACATAGTCGGTTTTAATGGTTTTTATTTTATGCATGACATTTTACTTTTAGATTTACATTCAGTATCTTGATTGGCTTTGTTTGGATTTGGAATTGTTCTTTTTTAATAAGTTTGAATTTTTTATAAGACTTTCAGCTATATAAACTCTGGAACATTTCATGGATATAATTAGATTTTTAAAAAGATGTGCTCTTTCTATTTGCTTATTACTAAAAGTAAATTCAGGAAATTAGAACTTATATTATTAATGTATAATTCTTGATTTCTTGAAAAAAAATTCAGCAAAATACTCTAAACCTATTCACCTTTAGATTGTAACTGCTTTCACTATTTTATCTGTAGCAGATAAAAGTTCTGAGTTGTTAGAATTTTTTATCTTCCTCATCCCCTTCCCTCCCTTTTCAGAAGAAAAACTAGTCTATCAGTGAGAGTGCAAATTTTGGATCCAGAGTTCCAGATTTCTGTTAATAATTCTGCTGTGTATACATTACCTATATATTACCTTCTACATTGTTTTAAGCTGCTTTTAGAAGCAATGGGAAAACATTGGCTAAGGTTTTAAGAAATTGAAGGAAACGTTTATCACGGGACAGATCTTTTTGAGATCAGAGTCTATGTTTTAGTAACCCTTACCTCTCTAGCTCCTAATAGGTAGAGAGTGTGCTCAACAGAGTAATTTAAAAAATAGGCCTCTTATTGAAGAGGCTGTGTAAAGAGGAGAACCCTGAACTGGCTTTTAGGCTGTTACTGTTTTCTCCAGGTGACCAAATAAAGTGGAATGATGATAATTGTATTCCACTTAAATGAAATCAGATGAGAGAATATAGAAAGACATTTTATAGATTTTAAGAGTCATATAGGTGTCAAGTAGTAGTGTTCTTTTCATTTAAATTGGCAATGATACCTTAACTTCTTCTGAATATTGTAATTAAATATACTTTGTTACTTGAAGAATGAAATAACCAATATTTGGAGAAAGAATATGTATAGTGAAACTCAGCCCCATTAGTGCATTATATAACCAAAGCTGATTGTGTTTATTTAAAAAAATGTAGGTGCTGCGCTATCATTTTGCCTATTTTTTAAAGAAGATGTTTTTATTGATTTTAGAGAGAGGAAGGGAGAGGGAGAGAGAAACATTGATCAGCTGCCTCCTGCACGCCCCCTACTGGGGATTGACCCCGCAACCTGGGTGTGTGCCCCCACCAGGAATCTAACTGGTGACCTCTCGGTGCATGGGATGATGCTCAACCAAATGAGCCACACCGGTCAGTACGCATTTTACCTATTTCTTGATTCACTTTTTATTTTTTTAATTATTTTTTATAAAATATATTTTTTATTGATTTCAGAGAGGAAGGGAGAGGCAGAGAGAGATAGAAACATCAGTGATAAGAGAGAATCATTGATTGGCTACCTCCTGCACACCCCCAACTGGGGGTCAAGCCCACAACCCAGGCATATGCCCTTGACCGGAATCGAATCCGGGACCCTTCAGTCCACAGGCCGACGCTCTATCCACTGAGCCAAACTGGCTAGGGCTTGATTCACTTTTTGAAAGACAATAAAGCTCACTCTTTTTTATGTAAAATTTCCTGAGTTCTGTCAAATGCAAACAGGTGTGTAACCACTACCATAGTCAAGATACAGAAAAATTCCACCCCCCAAAAAGTTCCCTCCCACTGCCACTTTGTAATCAACCCTGGTCCCCATTCTCAGCCTCTGGCAGACACTGATCTGTTTTATCTGTCTTGAGTATTATCTTTTCTAGGATGTTACCTAATACTTATTTTTTGAAGTGCAGTATCTTTTCTGCTATTGAATTTGGATGGGAAGAACTATTTGGTTTTCATGCCTAAACCTCACCAAATAATCATGGATTGTGGAGAACTTTGGATATGTATTTCTAAGAATAATTACTTCCAAGTCTTTATAGACATGCATTTTAGAGGATTAACACATTATGAATTTTTTGCAAGTATATTTATGATGATGTCTGGTCATTGTGTACGTAGGTTATATAGTTACGATGTCCTGATTTTAGAGAAAGGTGCTCTTTTGTCTCTGACATTTATATAGTTTTCAATTAATAGATTAAAAAATATATTCGCTAATTTGTCAAATTTCAGTATGCTTTCCAGATTTGACTTTAGCTATGAATGAGCAAAAAGGAAAAAAATGTTCATCAGTGATTGACGAATTAAGTAGAGATGCCAAAATTCTAAAGTGCTAGAATTAAGAGGATATTGTCAATGCAAATGGACCATTACTCCTTTTTTCGAACTTAAATGTTAGAAAACTCAGTTTTAAGAAAGAAGAGGTTCTGCGTTTATAATATTTTCATTCCTTATTTGTTAGAGTTATAAGTATCTTTTGTTTTTAAATTACAGTTAGTGGAGACTATATCTTGATTTGTTAGGTCAGTTTACTATTTTTTTAATTTTTTGCTTTTTATTTTTTATTTTTATTTATTTATTTTTTAAAATATATTTTATTGATTTTTTACAGAGAGGAAGGGAGAGGGATAGAAAGTCAGAAACATCGATGAGAGAGAAACATCGATCAGCCGCCTCGTGTACACTCCCCACTGGGTATGTGCCCGCAACCAAGGTACATGCCCTTGACTGGAATCAACCTGGGACCCTTGAGTCCGCAGGCCGACGCTCTATCCACTGAGCCAAACCGGTCAGGGCTGCTTTTTATTTTTTAAAAAATATGTTTTTTATTGATTTTAGAGCTAGAAGAAGGGAGAGAGGAAGAGAGAGAAAGAGAGAGAAAGATAGAAACATCTATGAGAGAGAAATGGCTGCCTTCTGCATGCCCCACATTGGGGAATGAGCCCACAACCTAGGCATGTGCCCTGACTGGGAATTGAACTGTCAGCCTCTCAGTGCATGAGTCGATGCTCAAACACTGAACCACACCAGCAGGGCACAAAATTATTATTAAAATCCAGAGAAGTTTTGTTATGAGATAATAAAAATTACTATGCCACTTGTCTTTATTTTTTATTATACAATTTTGATATTTTAAATGTGATTTTATGATAAGTTTAGGTATACAAACATGTATTAATTCCATATATTATGGAATTAAAAAAGAGTGATATTAATAAAGTATTTTGATTTTTACCTGGAAAAGAAATATGAAAAACATTTATATTATAGCACAGTTATCTGCCACACTCTCTTTGATAGTTGCTGTTTCACTGGACATGCTTTGTCTGTTTTTCTTCTTGCATGGAAATAAGTGATCTTTTTTTTCAGCATTTAAAGTTGCTGAAATTACTTTGTGTTGCTATGGTTTTTTGTTGATTTTTCTAGAAAATTATGTATATTTTTATATTGGCCCTGGTTTTCTACATGCTTACCTATTAACTCTGCGCTCTAGGCAAAGATAAGAAAGGAAGCTGCAATCTCTCTCGTGTGGACAGCACAACTTGCCTTTTCCCTGTTGAGGAAAAAGCGGTGGAATATTACTTTGCTTCTGATGCAAGGTGAGCTCCCTTAGTTGATGCAAAGAGAATTTGTAGTGAAACTTGTGATGCCACAGGAAACCAGAAAGTCATTTTGTATAAATGTGGTCATGTTGTACAAGAGAACTTTGTTAATTAAGAAAGTGAAGGTGACCTTTTTTTGGAGATGGGTTTTAAGAACACCTTTTCTCTCAATTCAAAGCACATAGATCAATAAAGAACAGATAATAAACCTTGAGACTTGTTCCAATGTATTTATGCTGAGCTCATGTATTTTTTTCTCCTTTTTTAGGAGCCTTATCTAGGTTTTATAGGGAGGAGAGATTTTTAAAAATTTATTATTTATTGATTTGAGAGAGAGAGAGAAATAGAAACATTGATTTGGTGTTCCGTTTATTTATGCATTCATTGGTTGTCTCTTATGTGTGCCCTGACTAGGGATTGAACCCACAACCTTGGCATATTGGGACAATGCTGTAACCAACTGAGCTACTCAGCCAGGGCAGGACGAAAGATTTTAGATTGGAGTGTTAATAGTTTAGTATCCCACCAATTATAGGAAAGTTGCTAAACCATTTTACTTTTAGTCTAATGTAGACGTTTATCTTTTTAATTCAGAAGTAATTGGCAACATAATCAGTTTTACAAAGGAAATAGTACTAGACTATGTGAGAAAATGCAGTGGGATGCTTAGATGCATTTATAAATGAAATACTAATAATCCTATATAATAAAAGGCTAATATGCAAATTGTCCCCTCGACCTGGAGTTCAACCGGGAGTTCGACCAGGGGGCAGGGCCGGCTGGCCAACCGCCCATGGTCCCTCCCCCCAGCCGGCCCTCCCCCAGATTGTGGCTGGGGCCGGCCGGCCAACCTCCCGCGTCCCCTCCCCCTGGCTGGCCCTGCCTGATCGGCTGCGTTTGGCTGGACCCCACCTGTGCACGAATTCGTGCACCAGGCCTCTAGTAATCGATATAAAATGGAATCATTCAAATTGCTAACATGTATTTGAGTCATTCATTGTGCCTGAGAGTAGAGGGATCTAAAAGTGAAAACTGATGGCGTTTGGGACTTTAGAGAATTTATTATCTCAGTGGGAAAACAAGCTTTACGCTTTAATGTTTTACAGGTGTATAATCAGTGCTAAGATGTGTCATTGCTGTCATTAAGTAGGTTTGTTACAGAGTTGACACTTATAGCTTAAATAAATGAGGTTGCAGAAACACCTCAGCTGTTTTTTACTCATTCATTCATATGGTCTTAACTGCACACTAGCAAAGCATGTACTGTGCTTAGGAGATAATGGTGAGTAAAAAATATTACTTGTCATTAAGGAGCTCTTTTTTATTTTTACATGTTTTTATTGATTTCAGAAAGGAAGGGTGAGGGAGAGAGAAACAGAAACATTGATGAGAAAGAATCATTGATTGGCTGTCTCCTGCATGCCCCCTACTGGGGATAGAGCCTGCAACCCAGGCATGTGCCCTTGTCCAGAATCGAACTGGGGACCCTTCAATCTGCAGGTCGATGCTCTATCTGCCGAGCCAAACTGGCTAGAGCAAGGAGCTCTTTCTTAGTGGAGAAGACAAATTTTAATCAATAGTCACACAAGTGTAGAATTCCAGCTGTGATGAGAGTTATAGAATGCTTATAACAGGTGACTTACCCTCATGAGTAAATTTCTTTAAGGGAATGATGCTTGAAATGAGAGTTAAGGAGATATTAGGAGTTAAATAGGTGAGAGATGGAGGAAAGGACATTCATTCTCTGCAGATTGATCAGCCTGTGAGAGTTTGGGATGGGTGGGAGTGTGGGCTGGAATAGCGGTGGGAAATGAGGCTAGAGGAGGAGGTAGGGGTCACAGTTATGCATTTTGTTGACTTCCTAAGAGCCAAAGGGAAGCAGTCATGTGGTTTGCTGGATGAGGGAGAAATCCTGATGAGAGTTGCCTTTTGATATTCATTTTGGCAGAAATGGACAGTGGATGGAGAGAGATTAGAGGGAATGTGGGTGGACAAGTTAGGAGGTTGCTATAGTAGTTCAGCAAAGAGTTGATGATAGCTTGAACTGGTTTGTGGTGGTGGATATAGAAGCTTTGAGAAATACTTAGGAGTTAAAATTGGAGTATTTGGTGATGGATAGAATGAGGAAGAAACAACCATGTTTTCTTTCAGATCTAATCTAATTTGGTGTAGGTTGCTGCATAGAGATCCTTTTATTCACTGTCCACAGTGACCACGCCTCACCCTGACTTCCCTATGAGGAATGGCATCAATAACCAGAAAGCTATCAGAAATATGGCAGGATGATAGAGTTTGTATTTTTTTTTTTAAAGTTTATTTTTCAAATATAATGTTACATGCAATAAACATTAATATTCCAAGAAAAAAAGGATTTCAACTATAATACTACCGAAACTGTACTAACAGTATGATATCACAAAAGTTGTAGGAAATAATTAAAAATCTGAGTTTTTATTTAAATTTGATTTTTGTGTCCTAGTGATAGTTTTAATAATCATCCTTGATTATTGATTGTAATATCTCCTTGAATGTTTTATAGTGCTGTCATAGAACACACCAATCGCGTCATCTTTCTTGAAGATGATGATGTAGCAGCAGTGGTAGATGGCCGTCTTTCTATCCATCGAATTAAACGAACTGCAGGAGATCACCCTGGAAGAGCTGTGCAAACCCTCCAGATGGAACTCCAGCAGATCATGAAGGGTGAAAGTTTTGTCATGTTATAGCTTGGTGTCCTTATTGGAAAGGGTACATTCTACTTCCTGTCCTAGTGTAGAAATCTGGTAACACAGTGCTGAGTGAAATTGTCCACATGAGTAGTGAAGGGACAGCCACAGGAAAAGAGATGATTCTTGGAAGAAATTATCTGTTAGTTTTACAATAGTTTTCCTCCAATTAATCCATGGTTTTCTTTTCAAACATTAAAAAGAGATGATTTAAATAGTACTTGAAATTTTTAAGATGCTTTATAAACATAGTTTGTGTTCTGTTCTTTATTTCTTTCTTATTCTCCCTGTGCTTGAGTTTTCTTATATATAAAGTGAGGATAATAGGTTCTACCTCATTAAGGATTAAGAGAGCCAATACATGTAAAGCCCTTAGAATAGTGCCTGACACACTTAATGAACCCTACGTAATGTTTGCTGCTCTTATCTATTACTAGAGGCTTGATGCACAAAATTCATGCAAGAGTAGGCCTTCCTTCCCCCGGCTGCTGGCACCAGCTTCCCTCTGGCACTCGGGACCTGGGCTTCCCACCAGCCGCCGGCAGGCACCTGGGACCCGGGTGTCCTGAAAGACTTCCAGTCTAATTAGCATATTACATTTTTATTATTAGAGATAATTATTGTGACTAAGGCTTTTATTCTCCTTTCTGGTGGGGTTGTAGTGGGAATAAAAAGTAACACTATGTAATAGCTATGTGTCAAGTCTGTATATGTCCATGCTACAATGCTATGAAGTAGTTGCTGTTCTTAATTTACAGATTAAGGTATTTCCCCAGGGTCTCTTAGCTAATAATATCCTTGATTCAAACCTAGGTTTGAATCCAAAACTTAAGCTTGTCCCACTCCCCTGTTTATCTGTAACTGCATATTTTACATGATTCTTTCTCCTTGTTCATTTTTCTTCACATAGAGTAGAATGTCATATATGAACATTGTCCTCAATGGCATGACCTTTTGTTTCATTTCATTTACTAAGATTATGTCAAAGGAGATAGATTTTCAGTTTTGTACAAATTTGTTATTCTTTGGCTTATTTTTTGTTTGTTTGTTTTAACGATATAATTTATATTCCTTTAGGCAACTTCAGTTCATTTATGCAGAAGGAAATTTTTGAGCAGCCAGAGTCAGTTGTGAACACAATGAGAGGAAGAGTCAACTTTGATGACTATACTGGTAATTACATATCAATTATTTTTTTATTTCAAAGTCTGGGGGTTGGCATTGACAGCCTGAAAGTTCATTGTCCTCGATAGCCTTATAGAATATATGGCTGCCAGTCATCTTTTTTTGTTTGTTTAATATATTCTTATTGATTCCTAGAGGAAGGAAGAGGGAGAGACAGATAGAAACATCAGTAATGCGAGAGGATCATTGATTGACTGGCTCCTGCACGCCCCACAATGGGGATCCTGGGCATGTGCCCTGACCGGAAATCAAATCGTGACCTCCTGGTTCATAGGTTGACACTCAACCACTGAGCCTCACTGGCAAGGCATCCCTGTCATTCTTGATCATAATCTGAAATACAAGTCTCTTTGACAGTATGTCTGCTTTTATACTGAGTCATCTCCAAACTGATTTGCCTTTGTGCAACCTTTACCCAACCTCTTAGTGTTATTTCCTTTCTTCCCAAACATTTTTGCTACATGCCAAGGTCAGTGGAAGAACATTGTAGGCAGAAGTACACGAATAGGCTTGGTCTAGTGCAGGAATAACCAGAGGGTCAGTTTGGCTGGTGTGGCCTGGGTGAGAGGGGAAGTATGAGGAGATTAGGTCAGAGTTAAGCAGGAGACAGGGCATGTAGAAACTTGAAGGCCATATTAAGGGGTTTGGATTCTATTCTAAGATATTTGGGAAGCCAGGGAACCTTTTTGTTACTTTATTTCCCACTTTACTAATTTTTAAAAATAAATACTATAAAGGAAGAACATAAAATTATTAAAAAAGATAAGTAAAAACATATACCTTAGTTCCATATTTTAGCCAATTAAGGTAGAAAAAATGGTGGGGAGATGAAGAACAGGGACAAAGTAGGCAGATGGATGGTGGGTCATATGCAGGAGGATGCTGCCTGGGTGTGCACATCTGTCTCCTCAGCCAGAGTCTGAACTGTCTGAGAGCTCTGGTTGCCACACAGTATAGCCTTGGACAGTATGTTCACTTGGTGGGTGCTCAGGAAATATTAGTTCAATACTTGAATGATTCTTGAATGAAAATTTCTCACAGGTAGAAAACCAGCCTTGTGTAGAATTGTTCATAGACAAGGTACTCTTAGAAGAATATATACATAGAAGGAGGACAGACTCATCAAGAGGCTTTTAATATCAGATTCATGTTTTTAAAGAATCACTTAAAAGGTTATTTTGGCTGTGTGTGGAGACCAGGCCAAGTGGAAGTGGAAAACTGAAGAGAGAATAGTTAGAATGGTCCCATCGAGGGGAGAAATGTTGGACTGGGGTGATGGCAGTAGAGATATAATTTGAAGGTAGAGCACCTAAGACTTGCTGGTGGAGTGGATGTGGAGAAGGGATAGGAGCGATGAGGATGATTCTGACATTAGGTGCATGAGATGGCAAAGACTGAGAGGAGCCCTAGCCAGTTTGGCTTAGTCGATAGAGCTTCGGCCCTTGGACTGAAAGGATCCTGGGTTTGAATCCGGTTAAGGGCACATACCTCAGTTGCAGGCTCAATCCCCAGCCCCGGGTGGGGATGTGTGCAGGAGGCAATTAATGTGTCTCTCACATCAATGTTTCTCTCTCTGTCTCTTCCCCTCCCTTCCATTCTCTCTAAAAATCAATTGAAAAATATCCTCGGGTGAGGATTAACTAAAGATAAAATAAAATAACTTAAAAAAAAAAAGACTGAGAGGAGAGTGGGTTTATATTATGTTCAGAGCACTGTTCTGGGTACCGTAGGAGAAATGAATATAACTAAGTTATTTTTCCCCCATGCAGGCTTATAGAGATACTAGAGGCCCAGTGCATGAAATTCATGCACGGGGGGGAGGGGGGGGTCTTTCAGACTGGGCCTGCACCTCTTGCAATCCACGAGACCCCTCGGGGGATGTCCGACTGCCGGTTTAGAGCCGATCCCGCAAACCGGCAGTCGGACATCCCTCTTGCAGTCCGGGACCACTGGCTCCTAACTGCTCGCCTGCCTGCCTGCCTGATCGTCCCTAACTGCTCACCTACCTGCCTGATCACCCCTAGCTGTCTCTGCCTACCTGCCTGATCACCTCTAACTGCTCGCCTGCCTGCCCGATTGCCCCTAACCGCCTCTGCCTTGGCCCCTGCACCCAGGACCCAGGCTTCCCTCCCTCTGGCTGGCTGCAGGCACCCGGGACCCGGGCCAGCTAAGCCTGGGCCAGCCGCAGGCACCTGGGACGCTGGGCGGCTTCGCCCGGGGCCCCGGCTTTGTCAGGAAAGACGTCCGGAAGATGTCCGGGCTATCTGGTCTAATTAGCATATTACCCTTTTATTAGTGTAGATATAATAAAATTTATTGTTCTTATTGTATAATTCAGTGAGTTTCAACAAAACTTCCATAACATGCTCATAATGCTGACCTCTACAACAATGAAGACATAGCACAGTTCCATTACCCTAAAAACTCCTTGTGTCCTTTGTAATCAGCAACTTCCCCACCTCCAGACATCAGCATCTACCGTGTCCATATAGTTTTGCCTTTAAGATAACTTTTAATCTAAAGAAAGGAATGGCCCTGACCGGTTTGGCTCAGTGGATAGAGCATCGGCCTATGGACTGAGAGGTCCCAGGTTTGATTCTAGTCAGGGGCATGTACCTTGGTTGCGGGCACATCCCCGTGGTGGGGGGGGGGGGGGGAGCGCGGGTGCAGGAGGCAGCTGATCGATGTTTCTCTCTATCGATGTTTCTAACTCTCTATCCCTCTCCCTTCCTCTCTAAAAAAATCAATAAAATATATTAAAAAAAAAAAGAAGGAATGTAAAATTGACCAAACAAGTTAAAGTGTGATACATACTGTAGTAGTGTGGACATGTGGTAGGGAGCTGAATAAGGCTAGTTACAAATCTGGGGAACCAGTTAAGTTGTGCCTTATTTTAATTACTTTTCAACAAATAGGGACCTAAGGAGAAAAAAAAAAAAAAGAAAACAACCGAATTACAGAGAACTCCTAGGTGGAGTTCCTAGGACTTGCTGGTGGAGTGGATGTGGAGAAGGGATAGGAGCAATGAGGATGACTCTAACATTAGGTGCATGAGATGGCAAAGACTGAGAGGAGCCCTAGCCAGTTTGGCTCAGTGGATAGTGCACATGCCTACTTCTATAAGAGTTCCTCAGAGGAATACAAATTCTTTAAAATTCTGTTGCTTCCCAGATTGGTAGTGGGCACTTATCAAAAATGATTGCTTGTTTCATATGGTTCTTTCCTAAATAATTATATACATGAACTTTTATTTCAGTGAATTTGGGCGGTTTGAAGGATCACATTAAGGAGATCCAGAGGTGCCGGCGCTTGATTCTTATTGCTTGTGGAACAAGTTATCATGCTGGTGTAGCAGTAAGTAGCTTCTTAAAATCTTAATTGTAATATGTTTGGTATCAGAAGATATCTGCAAACAAATAGTACCTCCAGTAACACACCATGTAAAACTCTCCTTTGTTAAAACATCATGTTATATTTTCAGTTTGCATGACAAAAATCAAGAAGGTTGGGGGCAGAAATTTTAATAGATCCTTGGAATTATTTATTAATAGAAGATCTGCTTTAGAAAGGATCTTAGAATGCCTGCAAATGACTTCGTTAGTGAAAGGCAAAGAGAGGGAAAGTTTGCACCATCTTAGCCTTGTGGTCTAGTGCACATGCCTACTTCTACAAGAGCAGCCATTGAGTTTTGCTTCTCATTGTTCACTTACCCCTGACAGATGAGATGGCTGGTACCATGGGTGAACCTCACCAGGATTTTACTTGGCAAGCAGGTTTCTACAGAGAAAGGAAGTCTGCCTTATGTCAGACTTTGTTCTTTAAACTGTTATTTTGGAAGCTGCAATTTTATATTAAAGAAGTGTGTTGTTGTCAGTGCACAAGCTTAGGAATATAACAATCTTTTTTACTCCAATAAATCAGATCCATGTGTAGTTTATGTGCGCTGATATCAGCTCCCATAAGTACAGAAGACCCTTTCATACACAGTTGCTACTTTGAGGATGATTCTTAAAGTTCATGACATAGTAATTTTTTATTTGCTGGGGCATAAATATTTGTTGTCTACACCTGTGGGAGCTAGTTATTTAGTGATTTAAAACTAGCTAATCACCCAGACCTTGAATTTCAGCAGGCTTTACTCTTCTCTTAACACATTTCGTACCGCTCAGGAGTTTTCTCGTGTTTCGTGCGCCATCTGTTAAGGACTGCTCACGAGTGTTCTTGTTTTTCACGCCCATGGAAAAAGGAGCGAATCTAGATACTTATGTAAATTTTGTTTGGTCCCTCTTCATAGAGGAAAATGTTTTACGCAGTACCATACGTTAAAAAAGTACTAGGAATTTTAATTGTTTAATTGTTTTTGTAAATAAAAATGTTACAATTATTGAAAACAACACCTAAAGTGCATTATGATGATTTAAATAACGTGCAGTTTGCCCAAAAATGTGCGGTCCCTGGCGTATGTCTTAGAAATTTCTATGCGGTACGCAATGTGTTAAAAAAGAAATTACATAGTCCTAAAAAGGAAAGTCTGCAGTATCAAAGGGAAGAGTTGTAAAAAAGTGATGGTTTTGAGCATGGGAAAGAAAGAATGAATTAAAGACGATAGTGTAAATTAAGGGATTGGTTAATTTAGTGGTGGTTTAGGTCTATTACTGAATAAGCCCATTATTCAGAAATTAAAAATTTGAGTAAATGTTGTATCTAATGCTAAGTTTGAATTTTGGAGCAGAAGTTATATGCTCTGTTAGGCTTTTCTAACTCTGAAATTTGAGAAGATTTAATCTATTTTTAAAAAAAAATATTTTTTTATTGATTCAGAGAGGAAGGGAGAGGGAGAGAGAGAGAAAAACAATGATGAGAGAGAATCATTGATCGACTGCCTCCTGCATGCCCCCTTTTGGGGATCGAGCCCGCAACCTAGGCATGTGCCCTTCACTGGAATCAATCCCAGGACCCTTCAGTCTGCAGGCTGACACTCTAGCCACAAAAACAAAACATAGACAAACCAGCTTGGGCTATGTTTTGTTTTTGTGGATGCTGAGACTACTATAGTTAACTAACATTAGCAATCTCATGGTTTATCATCCTATCTAATAAAAGAGTAATATGCAAATTGACCATCACTCCAATACACAATATGGCCACCCCCATATGGACACAAGATGCTTGGCAGGGGAGGGCAGTTGGGAGGGGCCAGGCCTGCAGGGGAGGGCAGTTGGGGGGACCAGGCCTGCAGGGGAGGGAAGTTGGGGGGACCAGGCCTGCAGGGGAAGGTAGTTGGGAACCAGGCCAGCAGGGAGGGTAGTTAGGGGCAATCGGGCCAGCAGGGGAGCAGTTAGGTGTCGATCAGGCTGGCAGGGGAGTGGTTAGGGGGTGATCAGGCTGGCAGGCGGAAGCGGTTAGGGGCAATCAGGCAGGCAGGCAGGCAGGCGAGCGGTTGGGAGCCAGCAGTCCTGGATTGTGAGAGGGGATGTCCCAGATTGGAGAGGGTGCAGGCTGGGCTGAGGGACACACACACCCCCGTGCACAAATTTTGTGCACCGGGCCTCTAGTATAAAATCATATCATTAATTCTATGTAGGTTTTTGTTTGTTTTTGGTGGTGTCAAATGTGAATGACACATTTGCATAATTGCTTTTTTAGTATATATTGTGTATCCTGAACAATAACAATTAACTAAAATCATTCTAAGTATAGATTGCTTTTCAAAATGTTTATTGTCTTGGGTTTTTCCAGTGGCATGCAATGGAATTTAACATTAAATTAGTCTCTTATGATGAAAATATGTCATTCTGTCTATTTCTAAAGAATTGCTTCTATTGAAAGAACAAACTATTAGCACAAATATACCTTCAGATTACTTTCTGAGGTGTATTATCTATATATATAAAAGCCCAGCGACCGAACAGCAGAACGACCGGTCGACTAGTCCCTATGACGCGCACTGACCACCAGGGGGCAGACGCTCAATGCAGGAGCTGCCCCCTGGTGGTCAGTGTGCTCCCACAGTGGGAGTGCCGCTTGGCTGACTGGGATGAATGGCTGCTCCTGCAGGCCATGCCCCCCACCAGTGCACGAATCCGTGCATTGGGCCTCTAGTCTATATATAAAAACCTAAACGACCATTTTACTGGTAGCTATGATGCACACTGACCACCGGGGGCAGATGCTCTGACCGGTAGGTTAGCTTGCTTCTGGGGTCTGGTCGATCAGGACTGGGCGAGATGGGCCAGACATACCCTGAAGCCCTCCCGCAGTCCCTCCCCAGCCTCGATCGATTGTGCACAGGTATGAGGGACCCACCAGTCCACGAATCCGTGCACTAGGCCTCTAGTTTTTAAATATTTGGTAAGTTGCCAGATTTGTATCTTTCTCTTTTAATTTTGAAGAGTATAATTTCAGTATAACATTTACATTGTAAACTGGAGCAGGAAAGTTTGATTTATGTTTGAGGGAAAATATTTAGCATTTTAGTGTCAGACATTTATGTAAAACTAGAGGCCCAATGCACAAGATTTGTGCACTTGGTGGGGGGTGTCCCTCAGCCCGGCCTGCACCCTCTTGCAGTCTGGGAGCCCTTGGGGGGTGTCCGACTGACGGCTTAGGCCCGCTCCCCCTGAGGAGCGGGCTAAAGGGTGTCAATAGGACATCCTTAGCGCTGCTGCAGAGGCAGGAGAGGCTCCTGCCACCGCTGCTGCGCTCACCACGCTTCTGGCTGAAAGGCGCTCCCCCTGTGGAAGCTTAATGACCACTAGGGGGCAGCTCCTGCATTGAGCGTCTGCCCCCTGGTGGTCAGTGCACATTATAGCGACTGGTCCTTCCGTTGTTTGGTCGATTTGCATATTACCCTTTTATTATATAGGATTAGTAAATTTAATACATCAATGGAAAAAAGTTAGTTAAAAATAGGAACATTTTATCCTCGAAGACTTTCTGTACATGATGTTATAACATTTTTAAAAAGTGGCCAACCAAAGTTATAGAACAAAATGATTTAGTTCACATTTGTGGCAAGAAAGTTAAAGGGATATGAAGTAAGGAAACCTTTACAGTTTTTCACTTCTGTGAAGGAGGAGGAATGCAGAGATGGGACAAAAGATGGGTAGGGCCACTTACCTAAATAAGTAGGTGATCTACATAGTTATTATTAAGGCAACTAAATGTATGCGACTGAAGGGCCTAAAATTTTACTTTTCTATTGTTTTTAACTTTTTGATGTTTAGAGTAAAAGGAATTTAATTAAAATGAATTTTAAGGTGCTCTTTGAGCAAAAGCATACTACCTCCTACTTTACTTTCCATACTACAAAATTTGAAAGTAGTGAGCTTTTTTTCAAACTAGATTTCTGAAGTGTATTGACTTTTTTTTTGGAATGGTACTACTTATGAATATGTAGTATTTTTGAAGTGTTTAATTTTTCACTGGGTGTTTATCTTATTTGGAATTTCTCTGACTTGGCATTTTATGAATCATCATTTAAAGATTAGAATTGGGAAGTTAGAGATAACATACAAGCTAATTCAGAACAGTGCTTTTGCTGCTTCTCAAAACATTTTATACATGTGCTTTTCCCTGCATGGTGAAATTTTGATTATTTTTTTTTTGTGCTTTAATCTGTATTGTTTATATTTTCTAACAATGCACATGTTTCATTTTTATAATCAGAAAAGTGAAAACTATACATTGAGGCCAAAGAAGGCCAGTGAAAAAGAGTATTTGAAGTAAAGTTGTTTGACCAAATAATTTTTTCTTTACAGACACGTCAAGTTCTTGAAGAGCTGACTGAGTTGCCGGTTATGGTGGAGCTAGCCAGTGATTTCCTGGATAGAAACACGCCAGTTTTTCGAGATGATGTTTGCTTTTTTATTAGTCAGTCAGGTATGCTAATTTTAAAGACTTGGCGAAAAGGAAAGTCATTCTTTCTAAGAATTATCTTGGCAAAAATTGATATTTAAAGATAAAATGATATTGCAAATGGCAAATAGAGATTTATTTTGATATGTGATTCTTAATGAATTAGTAAAATAAACACGTTTTACACTCAGAGAGCTGAATTTCCAAAGACAAAGAAGGAAAGGAGATCCTAAAAAGTAGGATCCTGTTAAAGTTTTGCTAATTTATTATTTTAAGTGCATATTTTAAATTTTATTTAAAACGAATGATTTTTTGTTGAAAGTGTAGTCAGTTTTTTGTTTTTACATCTAAAAAAGCATTTATTAACTGCTGTATGTGTTACTTTTGTCTTCCTTTATACACAGGTGAGACAGCAGATACCCTGATGGGTCTTCGGTACTGCAAGGAGAGAGGAGCTTTAACTGTGGGGATCACCAACACTGTCGGCAGTTCCATATCAAGGGAGACAGACTGTGGAGTTCACATTAATGCTGGGCCCGAGATTGGCGTGGCCAGCACAAAGGTAAATTCTTGACTTAGTTCTTATGTAATTATTTAATCATAGTGTTGGTGAAATAGACTAATCCATATCTTGTATTTAACTTGTTAGCACTTATAGAACTCAGAGTTTACTAATTATTGTAAGACTTAAGGGTCAACAATAGATAAAACACTTGTCCCCTTCATCACTTCCATATTAAGAATTTGAAAGGACAAATGTATATAACATAAGTCCGTTTTGAAAAGGTCTCTGCTACTATCCCCATTCATCACTTATATCCTCCTGCCAGGTACATAGGTAAGTATAATGTTCCCTTCTTTTATTATATATAGTAGGGAATTAGAAAAATAACAGATTAGAAACATTCAGTTTAATTCTAATAATTTTTGAAATTTTATTTACATATTTATAGTTTCTAATAAATATGCCAAAATATACATACTATCTTTGAAAGCTTGTAAAGAAGAGTACACCTTTAGTATAGAATTTGGAAATTAAAGAAATAAAAGTGAGTATTATATAAATGTCTGTTTTTCTTTAGATACTACATTCGTGGAGATTTAAAAGCACCCTCATTTTTTTAAGGCCTAGTGAGACTACTTTGCTCTTTGAAATTGGGATGTGCATAATATGTTAATAAAAATAGGAATCTTAGAAAGTTTATATATGCAAAGATGTTCTCTCTCCACAAATGTATTACTTTTATGATTACAAAATTTCAGTTGTCTAATTTTCTGCTTAAGTTCAGTATTTCTTGCTGATTGTCTGGTAAGATGGCTAGGTATTGGTGGATTTGATTCTAATGAAAGGCGTGTGAAAGATGATATTAACATACATAACCACATTTAAATATTTTTTTCTTTTAAAGAACCTCATGGAGAATATTTTTGTGGAAAATTCATTCTTCTTATGTAAAAACTCTGATGAGTGTTTGTTGGTTACTTGGATACTGCCAACACTATACTTTATAGAAAGCTGAAACCTGAATTTTCTCTGTGTGATAATTAAAACATGTAAGATATTTGTGCTTGGGTTTCCAGTTTGTGCCTGAATAAATAACCAACTGCTCTAAACAGGAGCTTGTGGATTTCTGGATAGCTTTGATTGGGGATTGGAATCCCAGGGCCCTTTTATTCACAATGCATTGTGAAACAAGGGGTTCATGTGGTATACGTACATCCATCGATTGAATGGATGCTATTTTGTTGACTTACTTTTTATTATAATCTTTCTTAAACTGTAAGTTGCCATGGGAAATACAACTTTTTTAAAATTTCTAATTGTATAGCTTATGAAAACTTTAATTTTGCTCAACATTTTGTTACAATAATTTTCAAACATACAGCAGAGTTAAAAAAATTTTACATTAACAATTCATATACCATTACCTAGATTTTACTTTTAACCTTTTTTCTATAGCTTTATTGAAATATAATTTTCATATTATAAATAACACTCACCAGTTATTAAATGTATAGTTTTAGTAAATTTGGATCTGTAACTATCATCACAGTCCAATTTTAGAATACTTACTCACTTGAAAAAGTTTCTTTGTGCCCGGTATAGTCAGTCCTCATTTCTACCCCTTAACCTCAGACAACTACTATTGTATTCTTTTATATCATTTCTAGAAGGTTCTTAAAAAGGGAATTATATAATACATGTCATTTATAGCTGGCTTCTTTCATTTAACATGAGGTTTTTGAGATTTATTCATGTTATTTATATCAGTGGTTCTTTTTTTGTAAGTCCTTTTTTATTTTTTATTTTTTTATTTTTATTTTTTTAATATATTTTATTGATTTTTTACAGAGAGGAAGGGAGAGAGACAGAGAGCTAGAAACATCGATGAGAGAGAAACATCGATCAGCTGCCTCCTGCACATCTCCCACTGGGGATGTGCCTGCAACCCAGGTACATGCCCTTGACCGGAATCGAACCTGGGACCCCCCAGTCCGCAGGCCAACGCTCTATCCATTGAGCCAAACCGGTTTCGGCTGTAAGTCCTTTTTTTAAAAAAAACTTTTTATATTGAAATCACTAGCTTTATAGGAAGTTGTAAAGATAGTACAGAGAAGTCCATGTACTCTTCACACAGTTTCCCCTAGTGGTTACATCTTACATAAGAAAATAAGTATCTTTTTATAGTACATACTTTAATTTCTTTAATAAAATAACTCCTTTAAAAATATTAATAAGTATGGTAATTTAGTCTCATTTAATTTTTCTTGGATTCTAAAGTAATTTTGTGTTCTTTAATAGCCTTAGACAATCTTGAAAAGTTTAGTCATAGACCATTTCTGAATGGCAAATATGTTAATGGATGATCAAAGAAGCTCATCATTGGGGGCCTTGTGATGGAGCTAGCACAAGAATACTGTAATCTTGATTATGAATTCCCAGCTTTGCCTGAGAAACTGTTAGGGTTAGAAAGATATTACTAACTTTCTCATAGTATCATACCATAGATAATTTGATATATCTGTAGGAATTGATGGGTATAAATGTACAGGTTCAGTGATTTTGTATGTTATTGTAGGTGTTTAGAATTTCACCACCATACTGACTTTTGTTGATTTAAAAAAATAAACCAATATAATTTTATTTTTGGCTGAGTAAAAAGTAAAACCAAGTTTAAAAGTTCAGAGTCAACATTTTTCTGGTAAATTCTTTCAAACCTCAATAAATTCAAAATGTGAGGTATAACTTATTTTTCTCATAATTGGTTTCCTGGTAGTTATTGAGGAAATGAAAAACATGAAACTGAAATTAAGCTGTGATAGGAATTCAATGGAAAAATAGGTGCATTAAGATTATTCTGTTTAATATTTGTACTTGAAAACCAGTGTTTAGATGTTTCAGGTCCAAACAAAGAAACATTACTCTAGAGAATAACATTTTTAGTTATGGTATAGAGAAACTGAAATACTCATTATCTGATCAGTTTGGATTAGAAACAATTAGGTATCCCAGGCATCCAGGATACTGGGTCTCTCCCTCTGTCCTGATAATATAATTTGTGATTAATTGGCTTATTGTAAAGTAAACTTCAGTAGGAAGAGGTAGACTGGAAGGAACTGAAATTTAGAATATAGATGTGCTGGAGGCAAAGAACTGCAAATCCACTTTAGTGCTATAGAGAAAAAAAAATCCCAGTGTATCAGTAGAATTCATAGCAGCACAGGGACAGGTAGCTGTCTGTGGAGGAATATCTGAGCAGCTGATAGCTGGGAGGTCTACTAAGAGGAAGTAAGGAATTTCATTGAACTATTGGGAAGGTAAGGAGCATTGGTAGACTGATTTTGTTATATTGGAAGCTCAATATCCACATTCTGACAGGAAAATATTCACTAATGAAGTGATTCCTTATCCAGAGAAGAGTAACAGAAAGTCAGCATATAATCCACATACAAAAAAACACTTAACATAAATTTTCTAAAGTTAAAGTTATGGATAACATTATAGCTGATCACACCACAGTAATCCTAGTGATTTAATAATAAATGTGTCGGTAAAAACCTCAAATACCTGAAACATTAAAACATTCCTCTAAATAACTGTTGAGTTAAAATGATATCAGAACTACTATTTTAAAAGGCTTAGAAGAAATAATGATAATGAACATTGTGAGTAAAAGTTTAGAGAGTGTGGCCAAATTTATAATTAGAGGTAAATTCATAGCATTAAATGCTTATCTTTAAAAAATGAATTAAGTATTTAACTAAAGAAGTTAGAAAAAGGAAACTCAATAAAGCAATGGAGTTAAGTAATAGAGAAAAGTGAATGAAGGAACTGCAAAACGAAAAGCTTCAGGACCTTCACCTTAGAGGGCCCTTGCTGTTCTTCTGGAATCTTCCTAGGATTTTATCTGTATTACTGGGAAGTAAAAAAGGTGGCCTTAGACTAGAATCTTTTTCAACATGATGTTTCACTGTGAGTACAATGAGTTAGGATTGGCTCTCTGTGAAACATATTTGCTATCCCAGTTCTAGGAGTTCTATCCAGTTTAATAGGAAAAAATAAGTAAAACAATGGGAAAGGAGAAATAAAATTCTCCTTAGTTGCAATTGATATGATTGACTGCCTGTATAGAGCTCAAGAATATCAAGTAAAATATTTCTCAGTGCTTTATATAAGACATATACAAAAATACTTTCTTTATAAACTTTTTAAAGTAGTGACTACTTAAAAATGATATAAATGTGTGTGTTTGGAGGGGGATTCTATTTTCAATGGCTATAAAAAACACTTTAAATAATTTTACCAAGAAATGTGTAAGGTGCTCCATAAATATTTGTTGAATATAGATGGTAACTGTATAACTTTATAGACTTTTAAATTCCTAACACAAATTGATGGAATGCCATATTTCTGGATGGGAAGATTATTTTGTAAAAAATGACAGATATGTGAGACGGAATCAATAGTCCTGCAACATAACTCCAGTACATTAAATGAATATCTCAAACTAGTAGAGAAAGGGTGGGGTGAAATTGAAATGAAGGGAAAATTGGTTATTTATAAAAATAGAAAAACATAAGTTAACACTTTGTACTAAAATTAATTTCAGGTGGTTTAAAAATGAAGTGAAAAAGTCAAATAAAATGGGCTCTGGCTAGTTTGGCTCAGTAGATAGACTGCCTGTGGACTGAAGGGTCCCAGGTTTGATTCCAGTCAGGGGTACATGCCCGGATCCCCAGTAGGGGGCATGCAGGAGGCAGTCAATCAGTGATTCTCATCATTGATATTTCTATCTCTCCCTCTCCCTTTCTTTCTGAAATCAATAAAAATATACTTTAAAAAAGCCAAATAAATGAAATGTTGAAAGTAAAAAAAAAAAAAAAAGCCAAATAATATGGGACAATGATAACAATAGAATTAAGAAAATATAATAATACTTAACTGATGTTAGAATGAAAGGACTTTAAATTTAAAAGTACTACATAAGAGTTTTAAAAAAATGAAACTTCTGTGTCAGTAAACACCATTATAAAAGGTTAAACCAAACTGCGAAAAAGTATTTGATACATAACAGTAAAGACCTTATAGCCAACTTTTTTAAAAGAATATATTTTTATTGATTTCAGAGAGGAAGGGAGAGGGAGAGAGGGATAGAAACATCAGTGACAAGAGAGAATCGATGATTGGCTGCCCCCTTCTGGGGATCGAGCTCGAAACCTGGGCATGTGCCCTTGACCATAATTGAACCCAGGACCCTTTAGTCCACAGGCTGACGCTCTATCCATTGAGCCAAACTGGCTAGGGCACGACCCACTTAAAAGGAAAAAAAGGCCAAAGTTGAAAATAAGTGAAGAACAATGAAGTTAATCCTTAAAAGAAGAAACATAAATGGCTAACAAGCATGAATAAAAATCTTAATTTTTTTAGATTCAAGATGTATATGGTAAAGGAGTAGAAAGAGTCCATTGTCTATCAGTCAATGGTAGAAAATTGTTAAAAGGATAATTCTCAGTATTGTAAAGAATGTGAAAAAACAGTCATATCTTACATTTATATACAGCTAATGGGAATAAAAATAGTCCCGGCAGCATGAATGCAAGTTTTAAAATATTCACAAGTCTGTAGTTAAGAAAAAAATGTTTTTGAATTAAAGTCTTAGCTCAAGCTTTCATCAATAAAAAGTTTGTTTTTAGCCTATATGTCAGACATTATGTTGATTGATTTATACTTGTCTCATTTATTCTCATGATTATCTTCTAAGTATTGTGCACTTTTAACAGATGGGCCATCTGAGGCCTAAAGAGATGGAAAAAGTTCCTTAAGATAATTACACACTAGTAAGTAAGAAAGAAAGCATTCTGTCTTGGGAAAGTATTTATTATGTCAAAAATAAAAGCAAGTTATAAAATTATACCTACTAAGAATTAATTTTCTAAACAATAAAAAGGAAAAACATAGTAGAGATTAGAAGGCAGTATTCACAAAAGTTATTAATAGCATGTTATTAATGTAATTATTCCTATGGATCAAATGGCAGTTCCATTTTTAATTTTTTGAGGAAACTCCACACTGTTTTCCATAGTGGTTGTACCGGTCTGCATTCCCACCAACAGTGTACTAGGATTCCTTTTTCTCCACATCCTTGCCAGCAACCAATCGATGTTTCTCTTTCACATCCATGTTTTTCTCCCTCCCCCTTCCTCTTTATTCTTCTCCCCTCCCCCTCTTTCTTACTCCTTCTCTCCATAAAATCAGTAGCATGTCCTTGAGTGAAGATTTAAAAAAAAGAAAATGGACAATATATGCTTATAAAACCAGTGGGAATGTGTTTGCATATTTTTTAAATGAAAAATTCTAAGTTCTTAAAATACAACTGCTTTTTTGTGGTATTTTAGGCTTACACCAGCCAGTTTGTATCCCTTGTGATGTTTGCCCTTATGATGTGTGATGACAGGATTTCCATGCAAGAGAGACGCAAAGAGATCATGCTTGGACTGAAGCGGCTGCCTGGTACGAAGATGCTCTTATACTACACTTTTGTTGTCTAAGGGAGCCAGTAATGGGTGTCATTTTCTTCTTGTACTTGAAGCTGTGGCTTCTAGCTGTTTAGTCAATAAATCTTTCTACTTTTGCACCTTTGTATTTAAAAATTCCTCTCTGATATCACAAGGGAATAGAAACACTGGTCTTTTGTCAGTTGCTACTAGTATATTATTGGTTTTATATTGGTTTGGTTAATTATCCTTTTTCATAGATGTTGCTAATGTTACTTCTTTTTTTATTTTTATTTTATTTTATTGTTTAAGGTATTACAAATAGTAGTACATATGTCTCCTTTTTTCCCCCCCATTGACCTCCCCCGGGCCTCCCCTACCCCCTGGCACTTGCCTTCACCACCCCCTTGCCCCCGCAGTGTCTTGCATCTGTTGGTTGTGCTTATATGCGTGCATGCAAGTCCCTCGGTTGATCTCCTACCCCCCAACCCTCCCCTACCTTCCCGCTGTAGTTTGACAGTCTGTTCAATGCTTCTTAGCCTCTGTCTATTTTTGTTCAACAGTTTATAATGTTACTTCTTAACAGATTTGATTAAAGAAGTACTGAGTATAGATGATGAAATTCAGAAACTGGCAACAGAACTTTATCATCAGAAGTCGGTCTTGATAATGGGGCGTGGCTATCATTATGCTACTTGTCTTGAAGGGGCACTAGTAAGTCTTCTCACTTAAAATTTCAGTCTGTTCACTTATGGACCTGGTACATAGTCATACTTTTAGTTTGAATGAAGTAGGTGAAACTTTTACAAGTGCTTTTGTTTTTATGCATTCTGGTTTGTTTGCCCTGAGAAGGTGTAACAATTTGTACTTAATGAAAAAGTGAAAATAAAGAAGAGTACATTTTAGCATGATAGCTTGGGTTTAGCAAGTAGCTTTGGTTAATTAATTGTCCAGATATGACTGAAATAAAGATTAAGTTCTCTAAGTGTGGGATTTAATTCAGGCCAAACATTAACCAAGTAGAACAGTTACATGAGTATGTTCATGAGAATCTAAAATGTTGAAAAAGCCCTGGTTAGAATGTCAGCCCACACACCTAAGGGTCTTGGGTTCGATTCTTTGTCAAGGGAACATACTGGGTTGGGGATTTGCTTCCCACCCCTGGTTGAGGCATGTGTGGGAGGCAGTCAGTCGATGTGTGTCTCTCTCACATCGATGTTTCTCTCTCTCTTCCCCCACCCCCTTCCACTCTCTCTGAAAAGCAATGGAAAAAATATACTCAGGTGAGGATTAACAAAAAAATTTAAATTAAATTAAATCTTGAAAAAGTCCTTGTAGGTCTTAAAACTTCTAGTCACTGTAGATATTAGAGAAATAATGATCTGTTAGCCTGTTGGCTATATTTATAGATCGGTGGTCCTTTAATACTTTTGGATAAATAGCGACTTCAGATATCTAATATTTGTGTAATACTTAATTAAGAATGGGTTTTTGAAAAAGAGACTGAAGACTAATCTAGTTCTTTTCTATTAGAAAATCAAAGAAATCACTTACATGCACTCTGAAGGCATCCTCGCTGGTGAATTGAAGCATGGTCCTCTGGCTTTGGTGGATAAGTTAATGCCTGTCATCATGATCATTATGAGAGATCATACTTATGCCAAGTGTCAGAATGCTCTTCAGCAGGTGGTTGCTAGGCAGGTAAGTCAGGGGCTGCTGTGAGGACACCTTGGGGAATCTAAGAATTGGGCCATTAAAGCTTAATTGAATTTCATGACATTTAAAGTGATAGACCAGGGCCCAATAGATAGCTTACAAAACATGTTGAGGTTTACATGTGAGGAATTAGATTCTCAGAGTTTTGACAGGACCCAGCTCATAGATCTCACAATAGGCAGAATTAAGACCAAAACCAAAGTCTGGCTCTCCAAATCCTGTCCTCTTTAATTAGCTTATGCTGCTCCCTTTTAGTTTAGGATGTTTGGTAGGTTAGGTGTATTAAATACATTTTTGGCTTATATTTTCAACTTATGATGGGTTTATAAGTAGAGAAGCATCTGTATTGAGCTTGGTGTTTCTTAGTTGTGTGAGCTTAAATAAATTACTAACTCCTACAAAGCTTTAATTTCCTTGACTATGAGATCAATCTGACTCATATAGGATTGTGAGTTTAAATAAGTCTGTGTTAGTGAGGCCACATGTGAATTATTGAATGTAAAATTTGCACATTCACTTGCTACAGCTCTTTCTTTGTTTACTTGTGATTGTGTATGTGGCTTTCTTTCCCAGGGACGCCCAGTGGTGATTTGTGATAAGGAAGATACCGAGACCATTAACAACACTAAAAGAACAATCAAGGTTCCCCACTCAGTGGACTGCTTGCAAGGCATTCTCAGTGTGATCCCCTTACAGTTGCTGGCTTTCCACCTTGCTGTGCTGAGAGGCTATGATGTAAGTGATGGAGCACTGTAGAAATCTGG
Source organism: Myotis lucifugus (assembly GCF_000147115.1). Classification (NCBI taxonomy): domain Eukaryota; kingdom Metazoa; phylum Chordata; class Mammalia; order Chiroptera; family Vespertilionidae; genus Myotis; species Myotis lucifugus. The sequence goes on from NW_005871156.1 coordinate 1,170,545, forward strand.
GGCTGGCTTTTTACCTGAGTACATTCTAATAGTTTTCCTTCTAAATATTTAGCAATAGCATTTGACAAATCCATTATATATATATATATACACACACACACAAAATATATAACTAGGGGCCCAGTGCACAAAAATTTATGCACTGGGTGGGGGGAGGGGTGTTCCCTCAACCTGGCCTGCCCCCTCTCACAGTCCGGGAGTCCTCAGGGGATGTCCTACTCCCGCTCCCCGCTGGGCGGGAGGCAACTGGGCCAATTGGGGGAAGGTGCCACCCCCATCACCCTGCTGCTGCTGTCACTGCCAGCCGCTGCAGCTCACAGCTGCCTGAGCCCCAGCCCTCACAGCTACTGAGCCGCTCCCGCTTTGTGGGAGGACATCTGGAAGACGTCTGGTCTAATTAGCATATTACCCTTTTATTAGTATAGATATAACATCTATATATATAAAAGGCTAAGTGACCAGCCGACTGACTGGCTGGCCGGTAGCTATGACACAAACTGACCACCAGGGGGCAGATGCTCAATGCAGGAGCTGCTGAGCGACAGCAACTTTGCAGAGTGCCCTCTCACACTCTGGGACCCCTCGGGGGATATTGGACTGCCAGTCTTGGCCCGATCCCCACAGGCCAGGCCGAGGAGCCCCACCTGCCAGAGGGACCCCGCTCACTCCGCAGATGCCCTTTGAGCCCCGGTGCTGCCCCAGGTGCGCCAGCCAGGGAGGGACTGCAGGAGGTTGGCTCCAGGGTGTGTCCAGCCCGTCTCACCCAGTCCTGCTCCTGCCAGCCACCTTCTAATTAATTTCCTTTCTATGTGCATGAATCCGTGCACCGGGCCTCTACTATATATATAATATCTATCTATCACCTGTTACATTTACTTGGCCCAATTTATAGGTTACATCATAACATTTTCTTAACATAGAACTTAAAAGGAATCTTGGAGATTATAGCCACATTAGAGATTACCCTCTTAGGGAATCTCTGCCTGTTTTTATTCTGTTTCCTAATTATTTGTTTAGGACTATCTCACAGGTTTCAGGACTTTTACAATTCTTTGTCCCCCAGTCATTGTGACAACCAAAACATCCTGCCCTTACACTTTTGCTGTCCCCTCGGAGGCCTGCCACCTCTGGAGGCCATCACTGGACTCTTCCTGTGCAGAACTGGCTTCTTTAGGATTCTTTTTCCTAACTGATTTCAAGACTTTTAAAGAGACATTATGTGACTATATTTTCTAATCTGATTCTTTGTAGTCTATAGTAAAGATGGTTAATGAATAAGTTCTCTGTTTTTACAAAAATAACTTGCTTATAGAACACAACCACCCCCCCAATCTGTATAATCTCTTTAATCTTGTCCCCCACCCCCCCTTTTTTTTTTTGGCAGGTTGATTTCCCCCGGAATCTTGCCAAATCGGTAACAGTAGAATGAGGAGCATCTGAAACTCTGGGCAATTAAGCAACACAAGACACCTTTTGTATTTAAAATCTTGATTTAAAATATCACTCCTTTAAGCTTTTTTTTTTTTTTTTTTTTGGTAAATCCTTATTTATATATCAGTTATAATTCCACTAAATTTGTGCTTTTTGTGAAATTACCTCATATTTTTCCAGTAATTTGTGGGGAAGTTTGAAAAATGGAATCATTATCAGAAACAGTTAGCTTTCATTTTCTTTTTTTTAATCATCACCTGAGGATCTTTTATCCATTGATTTTTAGAAGGAGGGAGAGAAGGAGGGAGAAGGAGAGAGGATGGAAGAGAGAGAGAAAAAAAAACATCAATGTGAGACAGACACACATTGATGGGTTGTTTCCCATACATGTCCCGACCAGGGTGGGGATCAAACCTGTAACCCAGGTACGTGCCCTTAACTGGGAGTCAAACCTCTGACCCTTTGGTCCTTGGGCTGACATTCTAATCACTGAGCCAAACTGGCCAGGGCTAGCTTTCATTTTCTTTAAAAGAAGCTGGTAACCCAGGTACGTGCCCTTAACCGGGAGTCAAACCTCTGACCCTTTGGTCCTTGGGCTGACATTCTAATCACTGAGCCAAACTGGCCAGGGCTAGCTTTCATTTTCTTTAAAAGATGCTGGGTGTTGGATTTCTGGACTCTGCTTCAATCTGAGAGGATTGTGTATTTTAAAAGTAATTGGCATTTGTTTTACCATGCTTTTATTCATTCAGACCAATGAAAGAGTAGTGCATTTATTAGAAGATCTAAAGCCAGTGGCAATGTATTTGGACATTTGATTACGGTTTTGCTAAGTTATATATAAAGACAAGATGCTATGATTTATTTTGAAATTTGTTAGTGTACTTAAAAAGAAAAAACTTTTCTTGGTGGGATTTCTACCTAAGTTAAGTTGATCTTAGTCTCTCACATTTATTGTTTGTTATCTATAGGTCAGGGTAGTTTAGGAAGCTAAATAGTATCGTAGTGCATTGGTTTTCTCCAGCCCTTAACAGAAAATATTTGTATAATTTCATAGCACAAACTAAATTTGAGCTGCTTTGGACAGCTAACAATATAATTTTAAATTTGAAGATGGAATATATATTTATTGGATTTCCGACTCTGTTTTTTCATCTCTTAAAAAATGGTTTTTATTTTCTTGTATCTGTAGTTTTTTAATCACAGCTGAATGACATATTTTATCTTGTTCTTTGAAGTCACCACACAGAGTTGTCATCAAATGTCTCAAATTAAATCAGTATTGATATATTCAGAATTTGCTTCAACTTTGTCCCAAAGAATTTCCTGCAATTAATTTAAAGTCCCTTCACTACCTTCTGTAAAACTAGTACCTTCCTGCGAGTCTGGAAGCTCTTTGCAATAGTTTGGAAAATTTGCAAGTCTATTGACTAATCATTTGACTCTATATGGTGGGCTATGCTTAGAAAAAACTATGTGCTTTACACTGAAATTAATGAAGGATTGCGTCAAATTCAGTACAAGCAAACCTTGGGAATATGGCGGGTTTGGTTCCTGACCACCGTAATAAAGCCAGGATTGCAGTAGGCGAGTCGTAATCCTTTTGCTGGTTGAGGGTCTGGCCTTCAGTTTGTAAAAAACATAACATCTGTGAGCACAATAAAGTGAAGCACAAAAAAGAGGTGCCTGTATTATTGCCTGGGGATTGTTCTCTCTGCACTTTTTGTGTTCTGCCCCTTCAGTTCATTTAGGAATGAAGAAGATGTAAATACATTGGTGTTGAGGTGAGTTTAGCTGCTTAGTGCCAGAAATGGAACTTAACAATTTAGATTAAAATATTTAGAGTAGACTATGAGTTTGATACTGAAAAAGTTGTAATTTCTTCACGGAGCTTTTTTGGCCACATCTTGGGGATTTTATAGCAAAGGGTATTTATGTTTTGGTTAAGTCCTCTTTCAAAAGTTTTCACTTTAAAATTGTGAAGGTAAGATATTTAGCAAATTATGTAAGCCCAGTCTATTCCTTTCTCTGTTTTTGAACTTCTTGATGAGATGAAGATTTTCTGCAAGAGAAGCATAGAATTCTGCAAGAGAAGCATAGAATTCTGCTTGTGTATCATAGAAAGGGCATGTGCCCTGACTGGGAATCGAACCTGGGACCTCTTGGTAATGCTCAACCACTGAGCAACACCAGCCAGGCCATAAGCCCTTTTCAGGCCTGGAGTTGTGTAGCATTTAACACAGGGCCCAGGAAATGATAGTTACTTCAGAGTCAGCTTTTTGATCTTTCTTTAATCACTTATGCCATAGGAATAAATGAGAAGAGAGAAATAATATTAACTGATTTTAGTTTGTTATAACTATGTCAACAGCCTGTTATGGGCAAGTCACTATGCTAGGAACTGAAAGGTGCATCTTAAAAGCAAAGCCCATTTGTCTCCAGGTAGGCTCATCACAAGTGAAGACTGGGGTCATTGAAAGGGTAAGAGAGTACCCTTAATGTTAAGTGCTATAAGTGGATTTCACTTAAATCATGATCCAAGTTTTGGGGTATATCATGCTCAGAAGAGGTGAAGTGCATTTTGTAGAGTAAGCTGTTACCACAGGCTATATGTAGATCCTTGTATCTGCGGTTCACTAAGGAACAGCTCTCATTAAATGCAAAGGTGAAAAACAAGCATCAGTACTACTAAAAGGGAACTGACACAGGGTAATGTGCAGAAGGGGCTGTTGGGCAAGGGAGCTAATACAGATTTTCTTTCTTTAGTTTTTTAGAAAATTGCTTCTGAGATGGTATTGTCTTATCCTTTTGAACACATACAGGTCCCTTGGCCTGAGTTAATTATGCAGATGGAAGGAAAGGAGCCTTTTTCTTGGTTCCTTGGTGATGTTCCTTTGATTCTTCTGTTAACTCTTAAAGGGAGGAAAACCAGCTGAAAGTTTGCTTTAACAAACATTTTAAGAAATCCTTTGGGGTTAGTTTTTTCTCTTATTTTTTAAATTAGAATATGCTATAACAATAAAAGGGAAACACTAATGTTAATTATGGTATGATACAACCTAAGTGATTTTTCTGAAAAAGTACAATGTCATTGAAAAGTGTTTATTTCAAAAGAATTCATAGTTCCCATTGAATTTGTGAAGGCCAAAGAAATTGAAGGAAATGGTCAGTAAAGAAAGATATTGTAGTCTTATATCCACACATTTTGTAGATTTTTCTATACCAGGATATTAGATAGACTGTTTTACCCATAGAAGCATATTTCATGGTGGGGGTGGCCGGGGGGAGGTCAATGGGGAAAAAGGAGACATATGTAATACTATATGTAAAACTTTAAACAATAAAAAAGCATATTTCAGACTGCTTAGTTTTTAGTGTTAGAATCGAATTTGGAAGTTATAACCCTTAAATCATTTTTCTCCCACAATATTTAAATATTGTTAATATATCAGTATTTCCTTGGCTTTATTAATTTAACCACATCTTCAGATCTGTGACATGGTAACCAATAGGACTGATAATAATTAGATTTGAGCCAATAATATCCAGGCTTAAAATAAAATCCTAAATAGCAAGATGGTAAAGTTATAACATATTAATTTGTAGGTCTATAATAGGCTGATATAAGTGTTAGGGAATATACCATAAATAATGGCTAGTGAAAACATTTTAGGAAATTCTTGAATTACCTTTCTTACCATACTAGTTTTCAGAATGAATATAGAAATGATCCTGTTAGCTTTTTAAATGTTATGTGATTGAAATTTTTTTGTTTAAATAAAACTTTTTGTATTTGTTTATATTGCTCATGAGCTGGAAATTTTAGAATCATCCTTGCTGGTTTAGTTTCTGTTCTTTAAAATGAATGTTTAGTTAACTGAGCCATTTGGTCATTTCTTCCTCATGCCTTGTAAGTCCAGTCATTCTAATCCTGAACTGTGAATAAATTACTAAAACTTTCTGAGAATTGCATTTTGAAGCAATTTGCTAATATTTGAAATGCATACATGTTTGTAATTGTGTCAAAGATTGTATTGTACTAAGAATGTAGCCAATGTTTACTTGAATTGTTAGTAAACATTTCTGATGTTAAAAGTTTATTCGTTATTGTTGCTTTTAGAAAGAAGACATGATTGCATTTAATATAATCAAAAGTGACATGTCTCCGCTCCAACTTCACAGGTGTTTTAGAAAGGCTCTACTCTTCTGATGTCATACTGCATGCATGTACTTTCTCAAGTCTTAAAAATTTTTTTTGTAATAATGTGTTGTTTCTAGCAAATTGCCAGGGTACACAGTGATCAGTAACTTTAAGTTAATTGGTAGTTGCAAACGAAGGATATTTAGAATGGGTGAGTAGCAAGACAGCATGCCCAGTTGACTCTTGAACAACACGGGTTTGGGCTGAATTGCAGATTTTTTTTAATAGACTATAAATGTATTTTCTCTTCCTTATGATTATCTTCATAACATTTTCTTTTCTCTAGATTCCTTTATTATAAGATAGTATGTAATACATAAAACATACAAAGTTTGTGTTAATCAACTTTATGTTACTAGTAAAACTTCTGGTCAACAGTAATTATTGCGTTTTTTGGGAATCAGAAGTTACATGTGGCTTTTTGACTGGGGTGGAGGGAATTAGCACTCCTTCCCCCCATGTTGTTCAAGGGTCAATTGTACTCCAAATTTAAAGTTTCTGTAGATCTGGCAATTTGTTAATCATAGAACAAAGATTCCTTTTATAGGATCCTATTATAAACAGCAAGCCATAATCTCTGTCTTTAGTGCTCACAGCACTTGCTGTGTTTTGCAGAATACCGGTATACCAGGGTGGTTTGAATGAATAGATGTGCTGTTTTGCCTGCCCAGAGAATTGAGCCCAGTCTCTTGTCTCTTTCACTCTGTGTTGCTCTGTAGCAAAACGTAGAGCTGCCACCCAGCTGGGATCATTTTTTCCACAGGACACATTTTTGACATAAAATTCAGCTTTACTTCTAAGTGAGTAATTGTCTTTAAATCCTCCTCAATTGGCTGTCAGTAAACTGCGTGCTTATTAAAGGCCAAGAAACAATTTCCCTGAGTTAAGAGGCCACTTTTCATTGGAGTGGCATTTAGGGAAAAACAAATTCTTTCATTTTTTTGGATGAAGGAACGAAGTTCTTATTGAGTTTCATAAATCCAAAGGTAAATAGTTCTCCCTCACTTAACAAGCATCCCGGAGCTATAAACTAATCTTATAGTAATATCAGAGGAGATGCCAGGTGATAGGTCATTTACCTAGACTCATTCCCTGGAAATATATATGTAACGAGATAAATTCATTTTTATCTTTTTGCTTAGCATGTATACAAGAGATTATTTTAAGACTGAAAAAACATTTGTGAACTTCATATTAACATGATTCATTGACTCAAGTTCCAGGGGTCACTAATTTTCTCATAGAGGATGCTGTTACGTAGCCATATTTTTCTTTTTATGTTTCAAGAGGTTTTTAAATGTGTAGGTGTGTAATTGAAAACTGGAATCAAGAATGGAGCTTATAAACAGTGGAGAAATGCTCTATGGATAGGATTATAGTTATTTTCTTTCCATTCATTTATCAGTCTGCCTGTCTATATGTTTATATAAAATTAAAAAGACTTTACACCTGTTAGGATGAAAGCAATTGCATGTTTTCATGTGTTTTTTTCTGCAATATAACGAATGATTTAGAAGCATCCAACAATTCAGACTCCAGCACCACCAAATAAGGTATATCATGGAACTCACAGACATTGCACATCCTGGGGATCTTTAGGGGTTAATTTTTGTCTCTGTCACTCAGGTTTGTATGTTTTGCAATGGAGATAAATATGCTGAGGGCTTAAAATGAAAATTGCCAGAATTTTCCAAAATGTATAAGTAAATACTCATTCAGAATTCTAGATTTGTTATAGCTAAAGGGCCAATGATCCCTTGTTTCTTTTTTAAAACAATTTTTTAAAATATATTTTATTGATTTTTTACAGAGAGGAAGGGAGAGGGATAGATAGTTAGAAACATCGATGAGTGAGAAACATCGATCAGCTGCCTCCTGCACGCCCCCTTCTGGGAATGCCCCCTTCTGGGAATGTGCCTGCAGCTAAGGTACATGCCCTTGACCGGAATCAAACCTGGGACCCTTGAGTCCGAAGGCCGACGCTCTATCCACTGAGCCAAACCAGTTAGGGTGATCCCTTGTTTCTTAACTAATACATTCTCTTTGTTTATTTTGTTAATCCTCACTCGAGGATATGTTTTCCATTGTTTTTTAGAGTGGAAGGGAGGGAGGGAGAGAAATATCAATGTGAGAGATACATATCTATTGGTTGCCTCTGGCGGGTGCCCTGATCTGGGACTGGGGATTGAGCCTGCAACTGAGGTCCGGGCCCTTGACCAGAATCAAACCCAAGACTCTTCCATCAGAGGGCTGATGCTCTAACCACTGAGAAAAACCAGCTAAGGCTTAACTAATACATTCTTAATTTGTGAAATCCAAAGTCTTGTCAATTAATTTTAGATTGTATACAACATCCAGAATGCAAAGGTCTAGATGTATCTGAATCACTACAGATTGATTCTGTCAATGGCCCTTCTCATTAGGAAAAGCCAGTGTGGCATCAGTCATGGAGGTTTCACTATGGCAAGTTCAATGTGAGATGCACTCATTAGGAAGCTTTGTCTCCCCCCCATACCCCCATTGGGGCAGGCAAAATTGCATTAAATCGGTGTCTTTCTGTTAGATTTGAATGTCTAGCTAGTTTGATTTATGGGGCTTGTGGGGTGTTTTTTTTTAACCCCTCTTTGTATTTAGAGGTGTTTTGAAATGTTAAGCATATTTGCTTTGAATTTTATCTCTTTTTTAAAAAAATATATATTTTATTGATTTTTTTTTACGAAGAGGAAGGGAGAGGGATAGAGAGAAACATCGATCAGCTGCCTCCTGCACATTCCCCACTGGGGATGTGCCCACAACCAAGTTACATGCCCTTGACCTGAACCGAACCTGTGACCCTTGAGTCTGCAGGCTGATGCTCTATCCACTGAGCCAAACCGGTTAGGGCTTGAATTTTCTCTCTTAATTTTATATTTATCCTTGGAATAAAATGTAAACGGATTGTTGAATTTACTTTTACTGCTGCTATGTAGAAACCTAGGAACTGTCAGAAATCTTTGTAGGATTTCTATCTTATGTTCTTGGTTATAAACTTGGACCCATGTGTAGTTACTAAAGTTTAAAGCATTTCCTTGTTTGAAAGAAAATTAATTTTGAAACTTCTTCATATATGTAGTCTTTTTTTTTTTTTATGCTTTAAGTGAAGTGGAAAAATACTCTGGCCTCTGAATGCAGAATAGACTTTACTGACATATTAGAAACTTAGGTGCTTTGAGTTGTTTTCTCAGCAGAGTCGATTTGTATGAGTTTGTTTGTAAAACCTGGTTCTTCCTGTGACGTACACAGGAATGAAGGACCACAACTGGAATTGCCTGGAACAGAGAGAAGCTAGCTGACTTACGGAAACGTTGGTCTCATCAACTCGATCTTCCCAAAGTGTGATCTTCTTAAGTTGATGGTTCTCAAATTTTGTTGTTGTTGTTGTTGTTGTTGTTTTTGGCTCAGTATGCTGAAACTAAGTATGGGCAGCACTGGGCATGTTGACAATCACCCTGTCAGAAGGTAAGGCTGATTTTTTAAATGTTATTATTTTTTAAATTAAAGGATCTGTCATGATTTGGCTTGTGCCCAAATAGGATGCTTCAAAACTTGGATCAATGTTTAAATGGATAAGCCTGTCACACAGTTGATTAGCCAACTCTTGCTTTTCCACTCTCACCTTGTGCAGTTCAGGTACACAGATCATACTCTGCTTAAACAACATACATACTTCTCAGTGCCTAAGCACAATGACTTTGCCATAGTAGCAGCTTAATAAAATACTTGCCGACCTAAGTTATATTCTAAATAGCTTTTTTTTTTCCTATTTTTTTTTCTTTGTTTCCTTTACTTGCTGGCATTTTGGTGGAAAAGGATTTAATATGGGGAATTGGGCTGACACAGCTACTAGAAGGCTGGGGAAATGCAGGCCCGAGGAGCCAATTAAAAAGTGCAGATTCTCAGGTCAATGGCAGAGGCTGTGATTCAGTGGGTGGAGTTGGAGCCCAGTAATTTGCATTTTTAGTAATGATGGTCTGGATATGGATGGTGGAGGCCCACACTTTGAGAAACATCTTTGGATATCGTAGCTTCATGGGGTTCATTGTACAACCTCATGCAAGAATGTGTGTGAGCCCTGGCTCTGTCTCCCTGATGGGGAGAACGTTCATTACAATTTTCAGTAATCATCTATCTCTATATTTATGGGTTGACCAACTGAAGTCTATTGTTTGGACCATTGTATGGGAGGTGATACCCTGTGCTCCTATAGACCCAAATCTGAGTAAAATAAAAGCAGAAGTACCTTGTATAGTATGGTATTGTGACTTAATAACAAATATGTATTTGGCTTTGTCCAGTTTCTGGCACAGAGCTCCTCAATCCCTTGGTATTGTCTAAGTGATGAGCACCATAAAGGTGGTTTTTATATTAATGAGACAACTTTTGGAAAGTCCATAGGTCACTGAAGAATGGGTAAATTAGAAATGGTGAATGAGAAATAGGTAAATGAGACAGAGGTATTATTTATTCTCTATTAAATTAAGAACTTAAAAAAAATAAAACTGTAGTAAGCCAAGTTTTTTAAAAAGAGAAAAAATTAAGTTTGACCAAACTTAACTGGATATATTGCAACAGCACCCAATCTCTGCAGGTCTGATTTCCCTGGTCTCTCAAGGAGAACATTTCAGGTAAAGGCCAGACTTGATGCTCAGCCATAAATCTCATGCTTTATACATTTGGAAATAATAAAGTTCTTGACTCCAGTTAATTTTACTTCTTTTAAAAAAAATATATTAGTAATGCTCCTGTCCTTTTGAGAATTGGAATGTGGAATACAATGTGGCAAATGTTAAGAAGTGGGAAAAGCTGTAGGAAAATAATCTGATGTCAGTTGACTTCTCTTGGAGAAGAGCAATCCTTTCCCCAGGGCCTGGCCCAGATCACCTGCCGCAGGCAAGAGTGCGGCTGTCCCTGCTGGATTTTTATATCACACGGACTTAAATAAATTTTTAAAATATATTTTTATTGATTTCAGAGAGGAAGGGAGAGGGAGAGATAGAAACATCAATGATGAGAGAGAATCATTGATTGGCTGCCTCCTGTATGCCCGTTACTGGGGATCAAGCCTACAACCCGGGCATGTGCCCTTGACCAGAATCGAACCTGGGACACTTCAGTCCACAGGCCTACGCTTTACCCACTGAGCCAAACTGGCTAGGGCTCACAGGGACTTTTTTTAAAGAATGTTTTTTAAATTATTTTTTTATTTCAGAGAGGAAGGGAGAGAGAGAAACATCAATGATGAATCATTGATTGGCTGCCTCCTACATAACCCACACGAGATCAAGCCCATAACCCAGACATGTGCCTTGACCAGGATCGAATAGTGACCTCCTGGTTTATATAGGTTGATGCTCAACCACTGAGCCATGCTGGCCGGGCCCGCTGCATTCTTTTATTTATTTATTTATTGGTGAATCCTCACTTGATGTTTTTCTATTGATTTTTAGAGAGAGTGGAAGGGAGGGAGAGATACAGAGAGAAACATTTATGTGAGACACATCGATTGGTTGTATCCTGCATGAGCCCCAATGAGGGCCGGGGATGGAGCCTGCAACCTAGGTATGTGCCCTTGACCGGAATCGAACACAGGACCCTTCAGTCCATGTGCCTGAGCCAAACCAGCTGAATTCTTTAATGGCCTCCCTTGCTGATGGATCAGGTGTCCCTCTTTAGGTGTTAGTGGGGCCGGACATGTTTGTGTCTGAGTGGGTGGGCTGGGACTCCCCACAAGCCTACTTGGATGAGGCCTGAGCAGCCTCTTGCTGATTAGGCAGGATGACTGACCATCCCTCCTGGAGGGGATGGTAATCCTGAGAAGAGTCTGGTGCCACCACTTAGGCCAGCTCCCGGATGGGTGGCTGTTTTCTTTGGATAGCAGGGGAATCTTTCACTAAAAATGTAAGATAAGATGGGCACAGCAGCCTGTTTTGGGATGTGTTTATTGAGACACACAGGGAGGTGAAGGGTTCTCAGTTCCACCACCCCACAAAGTGCCCTGACCCCCCTCAGAGTTTTGGGGGGACCCTGTGGACACTACTGCAGAGATAGGATTTATTCAGAGGCACATCTAAGGACACCCCCTACACTACTCAGGAGCACTTCCTAGGAGGCTGAAGGCCTCTGTGAACAGGTGGGAGAACCCAGATGAACTATGGGTTACTGCTGGTCATTTAATGTGATTTCATTGGTCCTGCGGGCTTGTGGGGCCCAAGGAAACTTGGGTTACATAAGGAAGGGAAAGCATACTGTAGTTGGCAAACAACATGCATCTTTGTGTGTGAGTGTGTGTGTGAGAAATGAGCTTTCATTTAGAACCTTTGGCAGTGGCTTCAACTGGTTCCCCGGCACTTTGTAAATGATATTTTCTGAGCCTGGAAAACCAAGCAGGCAGATCGTGGAATTTTGGCTGGAGATCTTTTAAAAAAATTTTTAGGCTAGCAGTGAAAAAGGAGGCGGGTATTTGGCTGGGAGGCCTTTCTGGACTGCAGAGCAAACCAAGCAGGGTTGCCATGGCTGCACTTCTACTGTTTATATAAACAAAGGTTTTTCCTGACAAACATACTTCATATTTAATAATCCTCAATCCACAAGGGCCTCTTCTCTTTGTGTGTAGCTAGTTCATGCCAGTTAGACTTGGGTAGAACTTTATTATGGTGTGTGGTTGTATTCAGGCACCCAATACACTTCAGAATTAAATGTTAAGTACTGATATCTTGAAGTGCCAGGGTAAGGGGTGTTTAGTGATGGGAAGAGAGATTAACCTGCAGTATAAAAATGTAAAATGGGCTTTTCCCAGATCTGAAGTCTATTGGACCAGCCTGCACTGAGCATTCAGAAGTAGACTGACATTTTAATTCAGTTCACATGCCTGACTTAACTGTACTCCACCCCCCAACTTTTCTTTCTCTCTTAAGAGTTGTAAGATTTCCTTTTTTAAAAAAAATATATTTTATTGATTTTTTTACAGAGAGGAAGGGAGAGAGATAGAGAGTTAGAAACATCGATGAGAGAGAAACATTGATCAGCCGCCTCCTGCACACCCTCTACTGGGGATGTGCCCGCAACCAAGGCAGGGGCAGATCTAGCCGCAGAAATCGCTGGATCCAGCTTTCATGCCCAGGTTTTGGCACATTAGCTCTTCAGAGCCCTCATAATCAACCACACCTCTTACAGCCATCGCCGTATCCAATCGTGTGAAGTCTTAACAAGCTCCTGTATTGTGAGAGGACTCAGGTGGTTATGAGTAACGAAAAACCCTTATTGGATCCTGTAACGGGAAAAGCAGGGGCAGATCTAGCCGCAGAAATCGCTGGATCCAGCTTTCATGCCCAGGTTTTGGCACATTAGGGAACTGAATGAAAGAGAGCTTCCAGGCATCCTTTCCCTGGGAACATGGAGTGATCAGAGATCTCCACGAGCTTGGGGAAAGCTCTTTGCAGTGTTCTCTCTCCCAGATATCTGGGCACATCTCTACACCTGCCCAGAGGCATAGAGCAGCCCGTGGGGTCTCTTCACTTGCTCACCTCTGCCCTCTGCGGTCTGCAAAGCCAGCAGGGAGCACAGGGGGTCCCTATCAGCTGTGAGCACCACACTTCTCTACTGATGCCCTTCCAGGGTTTCCCTAATGGATAAACTGGTTCTATTCCAAGGGAGCCCAAAGTGCGTGATGTACGCAGGCCGGGCACCAGGACTCCAGTGACCCAGACTAACCAGGATTATGTCCCCAGGTATCTCTGGGAGCAGTCAATCTGTTTAGCTCTATTACCCAAACTTCAGGACCCCTCACAACCCCAGTACCTTGGTGTTTGGGCATTTCTGAAACTTCTCAGGAAAACATTTTGCTCTGTGTTTGGGGAACACATCCGTGTCTTCTTCCTGCAGGTCTAGATTGGGTCCTCTCCTCAGGGCCATGTTTGGCCCCCAAAAGCTCTTCTCTGGTCACACCCCCCCCCCAAAAAAGGTTGCAGACATTTGAGATACTACAGGGTTCAGTTCCTGGAGTGGGTGAGGCTGTACAACATGCCATGTTCACTCTCTCATCCTCTGCTCCACTGTCTCTTTTTCAAGTTTCTTTTCCTCAGAGACCCCCTGATCCCCTCTCCCCTCCATGAACACCACAGACCCTACCCTTCCAGGCGCCTCTCCTTATCACTTGCTATTTTGACAGGTACAACATGACCTCCAGGGGCACAGCTGGACGGTGACCACTAGGGCTGGGATCCAGATGTCTTCATTCTCTGCTTTTCCCCTTTAGAACCAATTAAACATTTCTCTCTCTGGGAGATATCTGAGAGAACTGTTTGTTTAAAATATTAGATGGCCGATAGACATATGAAAGAATGCTTTTCATCACTAATCATCAGATCCATGTACATTAAAACCACAGCGGTATCATCTCACACCTGCCAGAATGTCTGCCAATAAATCAACAAACACAGGTGTTGAAGATGTGGAGAAAAGGGAACCCTCATGCACTGCTGGTGGAATGCAGACTGGTGCAGCCACTGTGGAAAACAGTATGGAGTTTCCTCAAAAAAATAAAAAGGAACTCCCATTGACCCAGTAATCCCACTTCTGGGAATATATCCCAAGAAACTAGAAACACCAATTAGAAAGGATATATGCACCCTGTGTTCATAGCAGCACAATTTACCATAGCTAAGATTTGGAAACAGCCTAAGTGCCATCAGCAGATGAGTGGATTAACCAAGATTTGGAATCACAGATTTGGAAGCAGGCCAAGTTCCCATCATTAGATGAGTGGATAAAAAAGCTGTGGTACATTTACACAATGGAATACTACTATGCTGTAAAAAAGAAAGAACTCTTACCATTCACAACAGCATGGATGGAACTGGAGAGCATTATGCTAAGTGAAATAAGCCAGTCAGAGAAAAACAAGTACCATATGATCTCATGTGGAATCCAATGAACAAAATAAAGTAACAAGCAAAGTGGAGACAGACTTGTGAATACATGGAACAGACAGCTGTCAGAGGGAAGAGATTGAGAGGGACGGGATGAAAGAAGATGACGGGATTAGCCAAAGAACATATATGCATAACTCACAAACACAGAAAACAGTGTGGTGATGGCCAGAGGAAAAGGGGTGTGTGTGGGTGGGGGTGAGGCGAAGATGGGCAAAGGTGGGGGGAATAGGGACATCTGTCAACAATAAAATGTCAATAAAAATAAAGTAAAAAATTCATTGAATAACAAAATATGTAAAATACATAATTTCAAAAATAAAAATTAAAAAATGTTAAAAGAGGCATCTTGCAAACAGGGGTTTTAGGTTTCTGTTTGTTTGTTAATCCTTTCCTGAGGATATTTTTCCATTGATTTTTGGAGAGAGTTGAAGGGAGGGGGAGAGACAGAGAGAAACATTGATGTGAGATGATTGGTTGCCTCCTGCAGGCACCCAGACTGGGGCTGGGGATCAGAGCCTGCAAACAAGATACATGCCCTTGACCAGAATTGAACCCGCGACCCTTCAGTCTGCAGACCAAGGCTCTATCCACTGAGCCAAACCAGCTAGGGTAGGGGGTTTAGTTTTGAGAGTCTAATTGGAGAACCTTGGGGGAAGGCAGTGGAATAATACTGACAGCAGCTATTTGCACCAGGGCCTTATGGAAGGAGGTGTCAGAAGATAGCACCCACTTGCCTAAGGACAGTGGCTTATGGTTAGAGGTAAAGGACAACTGTGAGTGAGGCAGAGCTCAAGGAGTCAGAGCAGTGGAGTCTTATTCATGAGGCTCAGACAGGAGGGTATTAGGAAAAGAGGGAGAGCAAAGGGGTCACCTTAGCAAGAGGAAATGTTGGCAGTCACGGAGTGGCCCAGGCTCCCTGGGATATGTAGAACGAATTGGTTGGAACTTGTGGGGAGTCACAGTACTCACAATTCTGCAGGTGCGGCTGAAGCATAAAAGTGCCATTTTGTGCTGTTACTGTGAGCCTCTTGAACTCACCCCAAGGTGGGG
Source organism: Myotis lucifugus (assembly GCF_000147115.1). Lineage (NCBI taxonomy): Eukaryota > Metazoa > Chordata > Mammalia > Chiroptera > Vespertilionidae > Myotis > Myotis lucifugus. The sequence continues at coordinate 1,186,196 of NW_005871156.1, forward strand.
TGACCGGGAGGAAGCAACACGTCACCCCATGGACAGAGCATCCAAGTTGTTAAAATCTCTTAGGAAAAATTGAATGGTGCCCAGGATTAAAACACTTGCTGTGACGGGAAGGAGCCACCAGGGGGCAGTGTCGTCCCAGCTTGTCCTTGTTTCATTGGGCAAAATCCCGCGGGAGTCGAAGGAAGGAATGTAGCCACCAGGCAAGGCCTTTCTTCTTCTTCTTTTTTTTTTTCCTCTGCGGGGTGTGATTGCCCTGGGAGGCTGGAGGTGGTGATGGGTCCAGACCGCGTCTAGAGAGCAGAAGCGAAGAGCCATCCTGAGGAGCATCTCGCGCTGCAGACCCAGCGGCACTGGGCAGGCCGCCTCCAAGCCCTTCTCCCCGCTCCTTCTCTCCAGCACCTCGGCCTTCCCTGCCCCCCTTTCCAGAAATGCGTGGTTAACCGTCACTGTGCTTCAGGCACTTTTCTAGGCCCTGCGGGTACCGACCGTTCTGGAACTTGGTTCTGGAGGGGCGGGGCAGAGGTCCCCCGCAGCTCTTCCCACCTGGCCGCCACCTCCACCTGTTCCTGGAGCCTCAGTCGCGACGGGCCAGGCGGAAGATGCCGCCGTCGATGAGACCTGCTTTGGAAGGACAGGTGTCAGAGGGGCTCAGCTTGTCACATCTTTGTGTCTCCGGCACCCCCGGGTGTGGCTAGGATAGGATAACTGGGAATGGTGCCGCGACCGAAGCTGCGGGGGCGCGCAGTGACCACAAGGGGGCGCTTGAAGATACCAAAGGGCGGTGATAGCAAGGACCAAACTGTATTTCTCTGGGGCCACAATAAGTCACAGTGAAGGGGCAAGCATGGCAGTTCTCTGAACCAGCTCCCTCCCCCGACTTGCTCAGAAAATTCTCAAGAATACTGTGAGGGACAGAGATAAATATTCACCTGCAAGATGCGGCCATCTGCCTTCCACTTAGGGTCAAGGCAGGAGTAAATGAGCTGGTGTCTGTAGGGCAATTTGCTCTAGACTGAAAACTGAGTTTCCTTTAGATTTCGGTGGTTTCTTTCTGCCTCCTTAACTGGATCCAGGAAATGGGCTGTAGCCTGGTAGACCTGTTTGGGGAGTCCTGCCTTCTTTTTGTTCTGTTTTTTTTCCAATATATTTTTATTGATTTCAAAGAGGAAGGAAGAGGAAGGAAGAGGGAGGGAGGGAGGGAGAGAGAGAGGGAGAGAGAGAGAGAGATAGAGAGAGAGAGAGCCCAGTTGAGAGAGAGAGAGAGAGAGGCAGGCATCAATGATGAGACTTTTATCATTGATTGGCTGCCTCCTCCATGCCCCACACTGTGGATTGTGCCCTCAACCCGACCATGTGCACCGACTGGGAATCCAACCATGACCTCCTATTTCATGGGTCCACACTCAACCACTGAGCCACGCCAGCCCAGATGGGAGTCCTGCCTTCTTGTGTAAGAAGGAGCAGCCTGGAAATGAGTTCCTGGCTGATGGATGACCTCCCTAAGGTGTTGAATTAGGCGTTGGACTTACACAACACGGAAAGCCTTCCCACAGTTGTGTAAAGCCCTCCTACAGTTGTGTAAAGCCCTCCCACAGTTGTGTAAAGCCCTCCCACAGTTGTGTAAAAGCCCTCCTACAGTTGTGTAAAGCCTTATGCCTTCTCTCTTTCCTACATTTTGGTGGCTAAAGCCCATCTTGTGCCCACCAGGCTGGTTTTGAGAATACAACTCAGGAAGCTGACACAATTACACTCCTCAGCCAGGAGTCTACATGTCTGACATTTGATTGCAAATTGCAACTTTCCTGGCTTCATAGCTCCAGCGTTGAAAGGTGAATCTATCTGTAAATATCCTTCTCCTTAAAATTTGTTCTCTCACACCTCGTTTCTTTTTGGCTGCTACCCCCTTTGGCACAAGGAATACAGCTGAGGTCAGTGAGGCTGGGGTGTGACCAGGGAACCTTTGTCTCCGGCTGTAGTTAAGATGTGGTCCAAGGTGAGAAGAATTTTTGCCCTGATTTGGAAGTTGAATCTGGTTATTCAAAAGAAGTCTGAATTCCTGGGTGTTGAGGTAGCTTTGGGACTCTACGCTCCACTTAATGCCTCTTCTTGCTCCAGGAACAATGGTCCGGTGGAGAATGGCTCATCATTGGATTTGGAGGGAGCAGCTTGTTTGAGGTCTGGAGGAGAGCTCATCTAAAAGGACCTGGGCTAGGAGATGGGGGCCAGGAGGACAGCCACTCCCAACTGTTGGTACAGTTGGGTCCACCATGCCTCAACCTGGACCCCCAAGATGCCAGAGCGGCTTGCCATTGTTTGAGTAGTACGTGTGATTCTCAGCAGTTACCTGCTGGTACAAACCCACATTCAGTTAACTTCCCACTGCCATACAGGCCCCTCACCTACCCCAGCGCACCTCAGCTCTCTAGTGCCTTGCTCAGTGTGCTGCCATGTAAGAGCCAGTCCTGTGTGGCCTGGGCTCCGACCTCCGTGTCATGTCAGTACGAGGCTGCCCTGGCCTGGGAAGGACACTGCTCTCCTGTCTGTCATTCCATGCAAAGAGGTGGGTGAGCTTTTCTCCTAACGTCCCACAATGCAGCTGGGGTCAGGCCGGCATGTTGAACAGGCCTTCACTGGAGGCATGGACACCGGAGGGCAGTGAGATGCAGAGGGTCCTGTGTGTCCACCCACCAGATGTGGTGGCTCTTAGGGCCACAGGCCCGTTCTTGAGAGCATGGGTCTCCCTGCAGAGTGCCAGCTGCCATCATCTCTCCCCCAAAGAGAAGCCTCTGTTTACCCTCCCTATCCAGGGGCCTTCGAGCAGGAGAGAGGGTGGAGATTTGAATTCACCTTTGGGACAGACTTTACTTTGTCCCCAGGCCCAGAGAGGAGAGGAAATGCCTTCTCCCCACTGCCTCCCTCAGATCCTCACATTTCCTGTATGGGGATCTGCCTTTGCTAGGACATCTGACAGCTGTGTTGTTCTACTTCCCGGTAGGGACAGCAGCCCCCCCCCCCCCCCCCAGGGCAACCCTTCCCTTTGGCCTGCAGGATGGGCGTCACAGGACCCCAGCACCCAGCAGCACAGTGGCCCTCATCCATGCCTGCAGGATGTTGAGAGTCAGCTGTCAGCATCGGTGGAGCTCCTGTCTGCCCGAGGGTAGACATTCAGGTTTCTGGCGACCACACAGTTCCACTCGGGGATTGCATTTACTGAACTCAAGGTGATTTTCTGGGAAAAGGGTACATCTGCCTCAGGGTGGATTTGCGTATTCACTCCTAGTTATGGACCTGAACTGCTTAGAGCCCCAAAGTATAGCTCTCCATTCCCCTCAAAACTCCTGTCCTACCACCTGCCCCCCATTCTTGGCAGCTGCCTTAATTTGGGGAGAAAATGAACCCCCCCCACCCCACCCCCAGTTTCCATCAACATGACCCAGGCAGAAGTGGTGGCTTCAGGCCCCCCCCCCCCCCCCGGGGCCAAAAAAGCCGCTGAAATTTCCCAGGAGGAAGAAGAAAGTGTTTCCAGAGCAAGGGTCTTTTAGAGAAAAAAAACTTGGAAACTCCTAACCTAAATCTTTTGGTGGGAAAGCCTCTGGGCTAATAATCCCCTATGTGAGTAGCCTTAGGTTTGGGGGGGCCCTAAGAAAAGAACTGTATTCGAGGGATTAAATTGCCCAGTAAATGTGGAAGAGCCGTTTCTTCCCAAAAAAAGAGAAGAGAATGTGCCCCTCTTTAAAACTGGCAAAGCTTTCTCTCTTTTGATCGGAAGATACACCATATTAAGAGTTTTTCTCCTATAGGAACACAGCTCCCCTTATAGGGTATGGAAATCTTAAATTTTTCAGCAAAATTTCCCACCTCCCAAAAGCCCAATTAAT
>NW_005871156.1:1190173-1196574 GCF_000147115.1 Myotis lucifugus
CTCAGTCCTATTTATTCCTTAACCCAGGCACTATGGTTCTCTCCCAACACTGCTCTTCATTTGTGTTGAACTCATGCTTTCCGGTGCTTCCTCTTAGGGGAATAAAGGGGTGCATTTGTCTGCGTGCATCAAAACCCAATGAAACACAAGCAGGAGTTTGCAGCCAAGAAGGCAGGGGTATATTAGCTGAGGAAATGGCGCCAAACCTGGAGTCACAGGTAAGCTAGTGCTCGAAGACTGGCTCCCTGATGGCTTCCAGGGGACGGGTTATTAAGGGGGGAAAAAATCATTCCTCATGGTTGCTAAAGGAGCTGGGGTCGAGGTAGGGAGTCAATCGTTGCATCAGGCCTTGTTCTGTCTGGCTGCATGAGCTTGTGGTCGGTAGGGTTGCTCAGCATTCATGGGCCTGGGGCTGAAAAAACGGAAGCCAAGAAGTTAGCTTTAGCTTGTCCTAAACTCTGTCCCTGCAGGTGGCATACCTGAGGCTCAGTGCTTCAGTTTGATGCTAATCAGAATCTTCTGTCCTAAGGGATCAGACAGAAAGGAGGAAGGGCTCAGTTAAAGAAGTGGAGTTTCTGCGGGTTCCGTTCCCTTACTGGGTGTCTCTATAGCTTCTAGTGCGCTGGCATTCTCTCTCTTGAATGCTGTCTTTCCTTCCTTCATTTGCTATCATAACTTCATGCTTTCCCCATTCACTAGTCATTCCCAGTCAATCCCTGATCTGACGGACTCCTCCGCTGCCTTCTCTGTCTCCCAGCATGTCCCAGGGCAGCGCTCTCTTCTGCTCTGTCCTCTATGTACTCACCTGAGCAGACCTACTCCTGTGATACGTTAGTTAGACTGCATGTAACCCAACAGATAGCTGATATAAGCAAGAGGCTCAGCTGTCTCCTGTGACAGAGTTTGGGGAAGGCTGTCAGTCCAGGGTTGACCGGGCTCTGTTTAAAAGCCTGCTTCGCCAGCATTAGCGTGTGGCTCTTCTCCCTGGGGAGCAAAATGGCTGCCACATCTCCAGGCATCATGTCTACCTTCCAGGCAGGAGGAAGGAGAAGGGGAACAAGCAAAGCCAAAAGGACGATGCTGACTGAGTCCGTTGCATTTCATAAATGCTATCTCAGGAGTCCCCCCAGCACCTCATAGCAGAACAAGGTCCCACGTCCTCCCTGGTTCCAGGGTGTCATTAGTGAGTGATCTAGCTGGGGAACAAGCAGATCTGAATAAGAAAGAAGGAGGAGATGAAGACTGGATGGGAAAGCAGCAGCAGGGATCACCCGTGACATTAGCACCTGTCTGCTGACAACTCAGAAACCCATATCTTCTATACAAATGATCAATAAGCCCAGGGAACAATCCCAAACATCGCTAATCACCAGGGAAATGCACCTCAGACCACAGTGAGATGCCACCTCCCACCCATGGGGATGGAGCAAAACAAGCAACACACCTCATTTGTGTTCACTTGGAACCATAAGTTGGTTGCGAATTTTTCTCCACAAATGACACATGTGGGATGTGGTGGATTTTCTTCACTGGGTGAGAAGCCGAATGACGATCATCTTTGTCGTGATGGTGAACATCGCTTCTAATTCAGCTTTAGAAGGACCCGGGGCAGTAAGGTGCTGCTCGAGTGTCAGCTGCTGACGTGCTGGGCAAAGCAGCATGCGATGCACTGGCATCACTTTCTTCACTGTCCTCGAAGTTGCGTGTTTTTATTAGAAACGTGTCCATTTCAAATGGAATGCTGTAGCCTAAAAAGAAAAAAAATAACTCTCTCCAGTCAAAAGAAAATATAGCTGTTACTTGAAATTATTTGTGAACACACCTGCCAAAAGTTCAAAACAAAACGGTTGACATGAAATAAATCGAATGTGATTTAAACCTCATCATGCATGCAAACTGAACACGTGGGATAGGCGGTAAGCTGCACGGATAAGGCTACGATGTTCAGAAAAACTCACCTCCCTTCTTAGATGCGCGCAGATGGCGCCTGTCGCCGGGACACAGCGGGCCTGCGGGTGCCGCGGGCCTGCGGGTGCCGCGGCCCTGCCAGGGCGCCTCCCACTTCGCCTCCGAGGCCATTGCCGGCCGCCCTGAGCTGTGCTCCCCAGGGCCCCGGCTTCGTGTCCAACCAGGCGGTTGTGTTGTAGACGGAGAAGAGAGCAGAGCCATGAAATGTGTCCTTGGTAACGGGGGGTGGGGGGGGGGGTGTCTTGGTGGCACAGCAGTTGAAAATCGCTGAGCTAGAGGCACCAGAGAGAGAGGAAGGCGAGCCAGGCGGAAGTCGGTCTTGTCATCTCAGAAGTGACATCCCCTCACTTTTTGACCATATTCTCCTCATTTGAAGTATGTCTCCAGGTCCCTCCCAGGAGGTGGGGGTCACTGGGAGCCATCTTGGAAGCCCCCCACCACAGCGATGTCCTTGGGCTCAGGACACTTCATCTTGCAGGGAGCTTCGATCAATGGGGAAAATCAATCAAAGGTGAAGAGGTGGGTAAATTTGCCGATAGCTCTGAGCAGTTCTCCAGGCTTCTCTGCAGCTCTTTCCCACCAGCGTCCGTGTCTGCGTTTTCGAGCTCAGGTGGTGAGATGGTGACGCTGCACACAGACGGAAGGGCCTGGTTTCCTCCCGGGACCTTGAAGAGGGAGGGAGCGCTGGTCCCAAGGCTGCCTCCCCTGGCCTGGTCCCGCCAGCTCCCAGTGGTTCGGCTCTGCTCTGTGATGTGTTTACTCGGATGGGCAAGAGAGATGACTTCACCAGCCAGGCCCCTGGGCCACATGGAGCCCTGGCGGGGCTGGTTTCCAAGTGAATCATTAGTCAAAATCAGCCGTAACCAGTTAACCAGCAGAAATGCATGTCTTTGCTGCAGACACACCACAACGAGCCACACTCTGTGCCCTGGCAGGAGCTGTCCCTCTGCAGTGCCCTCCCGCCCTCACGGCCCAGCCTTCCCAGGGCCCCTTCCTGAGCCTCCCTATTTCTTTTCTTTTTTCTTTATTTTATTGATTTTTTTTTTCTTGAGCCTTCCCATTTCTATCCACACAGCTCTTTCCCTTTCTTCTCTGAAGTCTTAGAGCAGCTGACATCTGTGCCACCCAGTTTAGCTTCTGGCCACATCCTGCCTCGGGGGTTCTTTATTCCCCACATGCGTGCCTTCTGCCCTGCCTCCAATGCCATGTATGTTTCTCTAGAGCAAGAACTGTTGTCCAATTCCTTTAACCCCCGGTGGTACCCAGCCGGGGTAGAGCGCGTTGATTTGAGGGCGGAGGCCCGGTCAGTTCTTACAGGCTGAGCCTCCGCAGTCTCCCTGCAGGTGCTGTCCACGGCGGCTTTCCCGAAGTCCATGGACATTTGATGTTGGTGTCCATGGCATCTGCTTAGATGGAGCCTGGGATTCAGAGGAGGCTGATGGAGAGGACTGGCCTCTTTGTGTATATAGGCAGCGGTTGTGTGGACAGAACTCGTGTTTTTATTAATCCTCAGCCGAGGATATGTTTAGGGAGAGGAGAGGAGAGGGAAAGGGAGGAGAGGAGAGGAGACAGAGAGAGAAACATTGATGTGTGTGTGTGTGTGTGTGTGTGTGTGTGTGTGTGAGAGAGAGAGAGAGAGAGAGAGAGAGAGAGGAACTTTAATGAAAGAGAGAGAAATATTGATAGGTTGCCTCCCGTATGTACCCTGTCTGGGGATTCAACCCCGCAACCCAGGTATGTGCCCTGACCGGGGACTGAACCCACTGCCCTTTGGTGTACGGATGACACCCAACCAACTGAGGCACCTGTCCAAGGCCAGATGCATTTCCACTCACTTCCCCCTCTCGGCTCATTTCACACGTCCTCGTCCACTTCACTCACGGGTCCCTGATGTGCTGGCACTCACGGGCATCTCTCAGACTCGAGCTCCTGGGGGCCTGGGGCGTGCTACCTGCAAGACGATGACCAGTTTAGACAAATGTCTCCTCCTGGGGAATCTGGGTCTTCATTCCTGGGCCGGCCACCTCCTCCTCCCCAGCGTTCCTGCCTTTTGGAAAGAGCACGGTGTTCCTATTTGAGGAAGTAGAAGGAGCACTTCAGGGGGAGCTGGGCCATCGCTAGGACACCCCCCCCCCGCCCCCGCACAGGCCCAGGTGCTGGACAAGGCGGTCTGGATGAGTGGTGCTGGCAGGGGAGCTGGCTTCTTGCAAGGATCATACTGTGGGTTTTGTTCTTGGCTTTGCAGTTCCAACTCGAAGGACAAAGCCTACAGCGTCCCGGTGCTTCGGTTCGCCACTGGGAACAGGAGATGGTGGGGTCCTTTTGGGGGGACTGGTGTTTCCTGTGAGCGCTGGGGATCCTCTGACTGCAGCTGATTCTGGGGGGTCACCTGGGGTGGGGGAGTGGTATTGCCCACACTGTCCCATAACCAGCAGTGTTTGCTGGGCACCCTCTGGGCTCCAGGCTTTGGGGGCTGTGGACACTGAAAGCACAGTCAGACACGGCAGGTCCAGCCTCGGGGAGGAGGATGGGATGACAGCGGAGCTCTGCCTCCTCTGCCCTGGGGGCCCAGAGCCTGAGGAGAGGAGCAGCCGCCTCAGGGTGGGAGGCACCGAGGAAGCCAGGGGGAGGCCGAGTCTGGACAAATCAGAATTAGTCACTTGAGAAGAAGATTTTTGATTTCTCTATGGAAAGTGCCAGAGGATGAGAGCACGCAGGGTGCTCAGGGATGGGGAGTGTTTGCCTGGCTACAGTGCGAGGGTTTCCAGCAAGAGTGACAACCAGGCTTGCACTTTAGAACGAGCACTGTGCCTGGAGTGGAGGGGCTGGGGGTGGGGAGGCAGCAGGGGCTCTTCGGGCGCCCAGGTGGGTGGATCTGGAGAGCAGGAGGCCATGCGATCTGAGAAGACGGCGGGTTCTGTACCCTACAACCATCTTCCGTCTCATCTGAAGCTGACCTTTTTATAAGGAGAAGAAAGGTGTAGGTAAAGGGGTTTGGGATTCAGAAGACAGTAGGTAGGGGGTTTGGAATGCAGGGAAAAGGGTAATCAGAGAAGAGCTGCAATCGGGTGATTTTCCGGGCATCCTTTCACCTGATGACCCGTGATTCTTTATCTGCGGCCCGGGCTGCAGACGTCTCCTCCAGCTCAGACACGGTCTTGGTCACCTGCTCAGATAGGATCTTGGTGGCCTGCAGTCCTCCTGGGACACAAAAGTCGAGTTGCTTGTGGGTCTCCTGAAGTCAGGGCAGGTCATACATACCGGTCCCTGGAACAGCAGCTTTCTTCACGCATTAATTACCAAGCCTCTTAACTATAGATCTAAAGCTAAGATATTTTTAACTTCTGGAGTTCCCCATCAACATCAGGGGAAAGTGGCCAGAGTTCCAGTGGCTGTGTTGTGTGTGTGCAATGCAAATGTGTATGTGTGAGTGTATGGGAGTACATATGTGTGTGAATGCATCAGCCTGCATGTACAGGTATATATGGGTGTGTGCATGCATGTGGAAGTGCATGTTAGTGCATGTGTGTGAGCATGGTGGGGACTCCTAGTCAGGGTACATACCCGGTTTGCAGACTTGATCCCCAATAGGAGGTGTGCAGGAGGCAGCTGATCCATGTTTCTATCTCATCAATGTTTCTATTTCCCTCTTCATCTCCTTTCCTCTCTCTCTTAAAAGAAAGAAAGAAAGGGAGGAAGGAAGAAAGAAAGAGAGAAAGAAAGGAAAACTATATTTTAAAAAAAGAAGAAAAAGGTTAGGATTTCTTAAAACAATAGGAGCCTAAGCACACCCTCCTCCTTAAGGCAGCTCCACGAAGACAAAGAGGATGGGAGGCAGAGGAGATCCCACGGGGGTCCTGTTTGTGCGGAGTTGACTTCTTTCTGTTTCAGTGTTAAGCCTCTAAGTCTGGTCCATGTTAACACCGTGTTAAATGGAAGGAGGCGTGGTTGTGAGATATGCTGTAAACTAGCACTTCCACATCTTCCTGTGTGTGTGCCACAGGGGATCCTGCTCAAATGCAGATTGTGATTCCGGGGGTAAGGGAGACTGTGAAGGAAAGAAAGAAGTCAAAGGTGCCTGCGGTCAGTGAGGAGGGGGACATGGACAAGGGTCTGAGGGAGAAGAGCATGAGTTCTGTTTGGATGTGTTGCGTTTGAGGCACTCACATTTTCCTTGTGGGAAATTGAATGGCGATGACTAGCGGGGTTAGAGTTCAATGAGAAGTCAGCAAAAGGTGAGTGGGAGGTCAGAGTTGAAGATGTAGACCTGGATCGTAGGAGGTTATAGTGGATGCCTTGGGGGAAATGAAATTTCTAAAGAAAGGAGAGAGAGAGAGAGAAAGAGAGAGAGAGAGAGAGAGAGAGAGAGAGAGAGAGAGAGGAGCGCAAAAAGAATAGGACAGAGGGTCTAGGGCAAGACATTCAGAAGACAG
>NW_005871156.1:1197568-1199020 GCF_000147115.1 Myotis lucifugus
TGTGGTCCATTCTCATTCAAGAACTGCCTGTTATCATAGAGAGATTAACAACCTTATTGCCCCCCAAATGGAGTTGTCCTAGCCCATAGTACCTATTTCCCCATACTTACAATACCCACTTTGCATACCCATTCTTACTCCTTTTGCCCACTTCCCCATGTAATCTTTGTCCTACCCAGTATAAGCAGCTGGCTTATGGGGGGGTGCAGAGAGGATTTTTGTGGATGACCTGCTGCTCTCCCATACTGCCGGCTATTGGAATAAATCCTCATATATGATTCTACCCTGTCTCTGCTTAATTGGCTCAAGTAGTGACAGGCAGCCCAGACCCATTGGTTGTCCAGTTTATTTCTGGTAGCTCCTCTCTCTGCTGCTGGCTCCAGTCTACTGCAACATCCCCCGTGAATAAAGGGACTATTTATAGAGGTGTGAGATAGTTTGGGAAAAGCAACCAAGCTTGTGTGCGCCATCTGCATCCTGTTTGGACCCTGACCAATAGAGAGGGGATGGTCTGCTGTGTTAAACTGCAAGAGGAGGGCTGGAACCAGGACATAAAATTTTGCAACTGAGAGCTTGCTTTGTTTTCCTAGAGCCATTTCCCAAGTATGATGGGCATAGTGAGTTGAAGGCTGAATGAGACTCGAGGAAGTATAAACTGCTCCTTCAGAAAGCTTGGCTGTGCAGAGAATGAGGAAGTAGGGCAGCAGCTGGAGGGAATACCCCGGTTGAGGAAGGGGATGGTAGAGTTGGAGGCTCTGGAGCACATTTGCAGGCAGACAGGAAGGTGCTATCAGAGGAGAGAGATAGAAGATGCAGCAGAGCAGGTGGATGATGGATGGAGGGGTCCTGGGGGGCGAGGCCATAGGATCAACACAAGACATGGAAGACTCAGCTCTGTAAAGGAGGCGTGTTTCCTTGGTAACAGATAAGGAAGAGGGATGGGTGGGTGATGGAATGGGGAGTGTGTGGAAGAGTGAGGGTTACTGACAGACCTCTGATTGGGTGCTTTGGTCTTTTTACCGACAGAGGAGGCAGATCTGCATCTGAAAATGTAGGAGTGAGGGATAGAATAAGAAGTTTAGAAAAAGCTGTTGTAAGGAGGGAAACTGGAAACATCTGGAAAAAAAATGAAAGAAGAGGGAGCAGCCAGGAGGCCTTTTTATGTTCTGTGGTCCCTAATTTCTTTGACCAGGTGGGCCACCCTTTATGCATCTGTCTGTTCTCACTCCCATCACCATTGCTTCTGCCACAGCATTCAACACTAGTATGTTAGGGGCGGGAAGGAGAAATTGAATAGTGGAGACTAGCTATAGTTATAAGAAATGTTAATCATGCTCTGTTAACTGTGATTGTTTTGTTCTGATTAAAGAAAGCACATTTTAACCTGACTGGGAGTTGTACCCCCAGGACATGGAAGATAACCTGAAATGCGGTCCATTCTCCTTATCAGGA
>NW_005871156.1:1199186-1236545 GCF_000147115.1 Myotis lucifugus
GGGTGCAGACCCAGATTTCCGTAGATGACTTTGCTGCTCTCCCATACTACCTGGCATTATTGGGAATAAACGCTCCATCCATGAATCCAACCTTGTCTCTGCTGAAATGGCTCAAGTAGTGACAAGGCAGCCTGAACCCATTGGTTGTCTGATATCAGATGCATTGTAATTGTGAGGTCTCTTGCTTTGTGGGGTAATTACTCGTCTTTCAGGATTTCTCCCCACTTCCCGCTCTGTTCCAACGGTGGTATCCAGGTGCGGGGTAAAGAACATGAGCCCTCATAACTTTTTCTTGCTGTCTCTGGCTGACCTCAGATTGAGGGTGCAGTTCCACTTCTCACGTCTATGGGCAATTGTCTCCATCCTGCGTTTGGCTCAGCTCACCATGGCACACCTATGGCCTGATCTGGAATTACAGATCCGGTGTCTACCTCCATCTTACCCTCTGGGCCTCTCATTTGGAAAGGGCGAATCTGATTGGCTCAACCCAACCAATTGGGTGATTTCTCTTGGGCCAGGTATCCACGTGGGTTCTAGTCAGCTCTGGCCAGGGTGTGGGGCCCTATATTCCAAACTTGGGCCCATAGAAACTGTGGATGGTGTTTGAGCAACTTTATAAAAGAGGCTCTTAATGAGATTAACTCCCTCAAAAGAGTTTAGTGCATTGGGCTTTGGATTGACATGAATGAAATTGGTTTAGAAAAATTCCTTTGGTTATTTCCCTGAGATGCTGACATCTCCCTAAGGGATAACAAGGCATTAGCTAATGGGCCTCCAAGATACTTCCCCATGAGGTGGAACTACCCAAGAAAAAAGAACTGAGTTTCTTCATCATTCCTATTTCCTGTGTGATCCCAGCAAGTAGATCTGACTGGTGGGGACTGAGGTGGTAGAAATAAAACCTGGGTATGTTCATCACCAATACCTGCCCTGAGCTGCTGCTCCCCGAGGCAGGGAAAGGTCTGGCTGGGCCTCATAGACCAGAGAAGAGGCTCCAGCCTACTCTTCTTAAGGCACATTGGTGAGGGACAACATATCTCTTAAAAATTGGATAATACCTTGGGTTAAAGTCACATTAAGGTGCCAATGGCAGATGACTCAAACTTTTCCTTGGAGCCAGTTCTGACTCTAAGAAGGTATTGAGCTTTGAACAAAAGGAGTAAAGGGACTATCCTGGAAAGAAGACATCAGTACGTCTACAGGTCAGGAATTCTATCAAGAGATCTCTACACATTTAGTCTTGGGCTGATTATTCTCGAGTCCAGGTGCATGGGTGTGGTGCCCACCCGGCTTTCTATGTAGAAGAAAGCCATCACCTGGAATGACTGCAAGGGGCTTGTCTCTGTCATGAACTTTAAAATCTGGGCTCTTTTCCATGACTCTCCTTTGCTGAGATACTTGCAGACTCTCCTCTTGCCTTCCCACAGCTATCCTGCTGGAAAGAGACAGTTTGGACCACTGTCAGAGAGCTCAGCTGTGACCCTTCAGCCTGCTGACCCCTGAAGGTATGTGTTCTCTCAATAAAGGACCAACCTCCTAGGCTTATTGCTATTTTTCTTAAAAAACAAAAACCTGGAAAACCTTCTTCCCAAAGCAGCAACAAAAGCATCATAGAGACCCCACTGTATCTATTTCTCAAAGAGACAATCCATCAAGTCTCACATGCCACATGTATTTCTTTTATAAAAGATTCCCGACTTAATGTCTCCCCAAGGACTTTGTGAGGATGATCTCACCCCCTGGAATTGGCAGGGAAGACACATTCCGATTTCGTCCCAGCACAAGAACAGAAAGGTGGTTGTTAAGCAGAAATTATCCAGTTAGTAATCAGACAAGCCCCGTCCCTTTTTTTCTCAAAAAGATTCTGACCAAATTCTGGAGATACTTCCTACAGTAGGGTCTACCCTAGACCCCACAGGCATCTGCTTCTGGCTCCTATAAGAGGGTTTAAGGCCTGGTTGCTTTTGAGGGTCTCTGTGAAGGAAAAGGGGACTTGGAGGAGTGGAACAATGGGGAACTCTTCCTATTACAAATACATAGACATGCAAGTAAAAAGAAAACCAAATTCATCTAGTTGCTGGAACTGAAGAGGGAATGGAAAAACAGCTGGAAGTGGTGAGTAGAGCTGCAGCAAGCCAGGGGTGTGGGTATGTCTGTCTGAGCTCTCATTAGGCTGGGAGAGGGTCCATGCAGAGATGCATTAAGGCCTTCAGTTAATGCTATAAGGGCCTAAAGAAGAAAGCAAAAAGGCGGGCAATTGCAGGGCTGAACTCTCCGTGAAAGGAGGACTAGAAAAAAAAAATCCAGTCATTGCATCAAGAAGATGCTGAGAAAGTTTGCCTCCACCTGGGTTCTGGGGGGAAACAAAAGTTGAAAAGGCGAAATCACAAGCTTATGCTTTGAGAGGTTCTGGAGACTGAATGCGTACTGCCCATCAGTGGACACCCTAACTAAGAGATGCACACAGAGAGTGGTCCTAGTTATGTTACCTCTAGGACACATGCAGAAGCAGATGGCAAGTCACTCTGGAAATAGGAGCTTTCCATTGAAAAATCAAACTCAGTTGAAGATGAGTCTTCAGTTCAAAATATGAACAAGAATTTGCACACACAATAAGCAGAAGAGTCAATAACTCTGAACTTGAAGTCATAGAAAAACAATCTGAAAAAGACTGCACATTCAGGGATGTTTTCATGGCCAAGAGATGATAAGAAAAAGTGGGAGCCACAGTGAAAGAATAACACATTATAAAAAAGAATGAAAGAACACTGATAATACAACATATTTGCATTCATGTTCAAATTTAAAAATTAGTGGACAAACTGAGGAAAACTGGCAGGCACCAACCAACTAACAAACAAAACCACAAACCCAACAATATCCTCCCTTCCCCTAAAAAACACACACACTCAAAACCAGCATACAAAAAGACTCCAAAAGCCAGACCTTGGAAAGAGAAAATGGTAGGCCTACATTTTGTCCTTGCATATGTCAACCCAATGAAGCTTAGCATGGTTTATACACTCTTGTAAAATATACCAGTTAGCATTAGGATTATCTTGAGGATAAGAATGTAGGTACTAAACTTGATTGCCTAGGGCATCAAAATAATCTATTATAATGATACTAGTACCCCTTCGCATGAATCCATGTACCAGTAGCTCGCTGCCGCCCTCCAGTAGCTCTCCGCTCGCTGCCTCGCCCTCCTGTAGGTCCCCCTGCTCCCCCTCCCCCTGCCCTCCTCATAGCTTGCTGCCCTGCCCCTCCTGTAGCTCTCTGATGCCCACTTGTAGCCAGTAGCTCGCTGCTGCCCTCCTGTAGCTCCCTCCGCCCCCTGCCCCCCCTTCATAGCTTGCTGCCCTGGCTCCTCCTGTAGCTCTCCACCACCCACTTATAGCTCGCTGCCCCACCCTCCTGCTGATCCATGATCTGGTTGGGTTGTTACGCTTCACGGCATAACGACCATTTGCATAGTACATCTTCATTATATAGGACCAGAGGCCCAGCGCATGAAATTCGTGCATGGGTACGGTCCCTAGGCCTGGCCTGCGATCAGGGCCATCTGCTGGCAGCTTGCCCTACCCACCGCTGCCGCCCACTCCTGGTTCCCCATTCCCCATTGGGTGATTGGAGCCTGCTGGCTGGGGAGAGGGACTGCAAGGCTGGCTGTTCCCACCTGCTTGCCAGCCCCACCCCCTGCCGCCAGTCACCCTTTGTGTGTGGGGTGACCGTGGGGCAGAGGCCTTGGACTGGCGCTGCCTGTGTCCGCCGATACCCACCCTTGGTTCCCCGTTCCCCATCGGGCAATTGGAGCCTGCCAGCTGGGGGGAGTAGCCAACAGGTTGGCCTTCAGGCCCCGATCAGGCAATGCCTGCGAGTGGGGGGCAGCTCCCGTGTTGAACATTTGCTCCCTGGTGATCAATGCCCATCATGACCATCCGGTTGATGTGCATATTATGCTTTTATGTATATAGACTAGAGGCCAGATGCACAAAATTCGTGCAAGAGTAGGCTTTCCCTCCCCCAGCTGCCGGCACCAGCTTCCCTCTGGCACCCGGGACCCGGGCTTTTCTTGCAGCCCTGGCTTCATCCGGAAGGTCGTCCGGAAGGATGTCCAGTCTAATTAGCATATTATGCTTTTATTATTATAAATGATAATGTAAAGAACTGGAAATATTGGACCATCAGGGCTCCCATGAGTAGTCCTGTAAAATCACACAGTGGGAGAGAATGAATGTGGAACTTGAGTGGAGTCATGAGATAGAAAAGGAAGTTAAAAATATTGTCTACTAGTAATTGTATAATTCAAGCATACATGGTAGAGAACTTGGGTAGTGGACATGTCTGATGATCAGCCACCTTCAATGCAATGAATCAATGTTAGCTTGGCCTCTTCTACCTGCTCATGCATGATGCTACAGATTTGTGAATTTTCCACTTTTTCTCCTATGGGAAATATTTCACGATACATGAGCATCAAACCATCACATTTTACCCCTTAAACTTATACAACGTTATATGTCAATTGCATCTCCATAATGTAAGCTGTGGATTTGTCAAATATGGGCTTTATAATGTTGAGATAGGTTATTTCTGTACCTAATTTTTTGACAGTTTTTATCATGGAAGAATGTTATATTTTGACAAATACTTTTTCATCTCCTATTGAGATGATCATATGCTTTTTATCCTTCATTCTTTTCTTATAATATATTTTTATTGACTTCAGAGAGGGAGAGAGAGATAAAACACCAATGATGAGAGAATTATTGCTCAGCTGTCTCCTATTTATTGTGTGACCTTGAGATCTTGCATTTTGATTTTCTCATCTATAAAGTGGAAATAGAATAACAGTACATATTTACTAGCTTACTAGGGCTGCTGTCACCAAGTGCCACATGCTGAGTGGCTTAAACAAAAATTGACGTTTCACAGTTCTGTAGGCTTGGTGTCTGAGCTCAAGGTGTGGGCGGGGCCATGCTCCCCTGAAGGCACCAGGGCAGGAGCTGTCCCAGACCCCTCTCCTACCTTCTGGCAGCTCCTTGGCTTGTGGCAGCATAATGCCCATCTGTGCATAGCATTCACCCTGTGTGTTTGTCTCTGTGTCCACATTTCTAGTTTACCAGTCTCAAGTCCATGCCTTCAAATTCTTCAGTTTCCAGGGTGACCAGTCCTCTCTCTCCATCGGGCGCTAACAGAGGAGGCCTCACCCATGAGAGTCACTTCTTCATTCCTTTTAGGAAGCCCTCTCCCCCAACATGGGAACATCTCTGGGGACCAGGAAGAGAGATTTTGCTGTAAATCCGGAGGCCGCAGGTCCTGAGGAATTATGACCCCATTTTCCTTTTTCTCTGGTGTGGTTTGTTGTGCAGCTAATTCTCATTGGTTACGCTGTGGCAAGGATTCTTTGGGATTTTGGAAGGAAATTTCCTCACATTTTCCATTCCTTTCTTCCCAGAGGCAGTTTGCTGGCACAGTAAGGGCCACTTCTTTCGACAGCCAGATGAGAAACAGAGTTTAAGGCAGAGGCAAGAGCACCTCAATGGGGCACAGAAGCGTTTTTTAGCATAAAAAAAGGAGTCAGTCCAACTTGGGGTCATTTAAAAACTGTTTTTTAAGTGAAGGAAAATGCAAAACGTACAAAGTGCCTCATCGACATGGAAGCATGGAACAGAGAGTGGAATCTCAGAGGGAAGGCGGGGAGGATGGTTGGGTGGGAGGTAATCAACCAAAGACCTGGTATGATATAACGCATGGAAACAGACAATAGGGTGCTGAGGGCCTGGGGGGGAGGGGGGGGCGGCGGGCTGGAGGGAGTCAATGGGGGACATATTTAATATTTTCAACAATAAAGAATTACAAAAATAATTCCCTTGGGAAAATTCTACCTAGTTTACCAAAAAAAAAAAAAAAAAAAAAAAAAAAAAGAAAAAAGAAAAAGAAAAGAAAGAAAGAAAAAGAAAAAAGAAAAGTTCCTCCTCTCAAGAGGAGTGGAAACTGCTGTTGGAGGAGAGAAGACTGGCAGAGAGGACTATGCCATGTTTCTCTTCACTCCCAGGTCATGGACACTCACCTTGCACCTCACAAGCCCTGGCCTGCCTCTCCGATGGTGGATGCGAGCCCTTCGTGTGCTCTGGGGCACAGTCCTCCCCCTCCTCCTCTCCAAACACTGCCTACCCCTGGGACCTGGGCCCCAGGGGTCTCCACAAAGGGCCTTTGTTATGGGGACAGCCCTGTCTTCCAGTCTGAGGCCACCCCTCCTGCAGGTGTTAAACTGCCCACCACAGTCCCCAAACCACGCTCTCGGCTGGTGCTCCCTTCCTACTCAGCAGCTGTGCTGCCTGAAGGACAGCACTCTCACTTGCAGGGACTTCTGGAGGCTTTACAGATGCTGCCTCAGACTTAACCTCTCACTTTCCATGAAGTTTGTGCTTGAGGAACGGCTACCACTTGGAAAGAAAATGAAAATCGATGCTTGCACCTGGTTAAAATAAAAAAGCAGACAACATTACAGAAATTCTGGCCAACAACGAAAATCTTGCCTCTCATGCCATTACCACCCACCCCAAGTTCTGCTTCCTAGAGGGAACCAGTCTTAATTGTTGCTTTGTTTCTTTTTAAAATTTAGTTTTTATTTTATTTTATTATGGTTTAACAAGTGACATAGTTCTACAAGGCTTGTCATTAAAACAGCAGTACAGGGTTCTTTTGGGGATGATGAAAATGATCTAACATTAGGTTGTGGTTGTAAACTCTGTAAATATACTAAAACCCATTGAATTGTCCACTTAAAATGGAAGAACATTATGGTATGCAAATTATATCTCGATAGAGCTCTTATAAAAAGGGGAGGATAATAAATACATCCAAAAAAAAAGCGGTCTCCTGTCACCCCCCCCTTCTCGCTTACTAGAGAAACGACTGTTTCTTTCTCTTTCAATTTTATTTTATTATTATTATTTTTTTATTGATTTCAGAGAGGGAGAGGGAGAGAGAGAAATATCGATGATAAGAGAGAGTCATTGATTGGCTGCCTCCTGCACACCCCCTACTGGGGATCGAGCCTACAACTCAGGCATGTGCCCTGACTGGGAATCAAACCTCGACCTCCTGGTTCCTGGGTCTACGCTCAACCACTGACCAACACCGGCCGAGCCTCAATTTTATTTTATATTGGGTTCAAGTGTACAGCTTAGTGGTTAGACAATCATATACTTAATGTGTTCCCCTTGATATTTCCAGTACTCACCTGGCACTATACATGGTTAATGCAATATTTTTGATTATATTCCTTATGGTTTGCTTTATATCTCTGTGACTATTTTGTAGCTACCACTTTGTATTTCTTAATCCCTTCATCTTTTTCACCCATTCCCCCAACTTCCCTCTACTTTAGCAACCACCAATCTGTTCTCTATGTCTATGAGTCTGTTTCAGTTTTGTTTGTTCGTTTATTTTTTCTTTAGATTCCACATGTAAGTGAACTCACATGGTATTTGTCTTTCTCTGACTGACTTACAGAAGCAACCACTTTCAACTAGTGTGATATTTTCCTCCATATCGCTAACTAGTTTGCTTGCGATGCTATTTCTTGTTTCTGGTTTTAGGCACTCACTATTGCTTTTCTAGTAAAAAAGATGGGGCTTTAACTTTCTTCTGGGCCCCGACCATGCAAAAATGCACACTTCCCATTCCCCATCCTTCCCACATAGTGTTAGTATTTTGGTTAGCTCCGCATTCTGTGCTTACATTAGTACAACTCCATTGGCAGCTGCCCAGTTGTGTGGCATGGAGGAAGGCTTCCAAGATTTAACTGATTCTTAATTTTTCAACCTCCATTTTTTCCCTCCTCTGGCTGCCTCTCCCAGAGATACCTGGGATGGTTGATCCCCCAATCTTTGGATGCGTCCATAGTGCAATTCATTTAATTCCTGCACGCCCCCTACTGGGGCATGTGTTAGAGACATTACTCTGGAGCAGTGGTTCCCAACCTTCTAGCCCTTTAAATACCTCATGTTGTGACCCAACCATGAAATTATTTTCGTTGCTACTTCATCACTGTCATGTTGCTACTGTTATGAATCGTAATGTAAATATCTGATATGCAGGATGGTCTTAGGTGACCCCTGTGAAAGGGTCGTTCGACCGCCAGAAGGGTCGCGACCCACAGTTTGAGAACTGCTGCTCTGGAGTCACCAGTTGGAAACATGTTAGGCAAAAGTCAGGGTGCAAATTAGGGGGTGACTGCACCATGTACCAGGCAATGGATGATGGCTCCAGAATTCAGCCTCAGAAAAATACAATTCATTTTTTGAGGGGAATCCCTAGGTTATTTATCACTCATTCATCTGCTGTTCTACTTCTTAAATTTTGTTGCTATTTTCTAATCTCCCATTCTCCTGTTTTAAAATCCAGTTTTTAAAAATATGATTCATATACCATAAAATTCACCCATTTAAAGTGTACAATTCAACAGCTTTAGTATATTCAGAGTTGTGCAACCACTCCCCAATCAACTTGAGAACGAGTTTTGACAAGTGTAGTAGAGAGATGTTGGGTTTGTTGACAGCTCTGCGTCCTAGATATATAGGTCAATGCACTTTTAAGGCCTTTCATCCCTTGTAGCTGTGGCACTGGCATTATGTGGAAGATTAGAGAAGCATTGAGAAGAGTGGGCTAAACAATTCATCTTTATGAGGCTCAGGTTCCTCACTTTTAAGTCATTCATGAAATTAATGAGGATCTCCCATGTGTATGGTTTTGTGTTAAATGCTGGAGAAACAAAGATGAAATAGTCATAGTCCCTTCCTGTCATGTAGTGGGGTTGGGGTTGGATAGAGACTAAAGAATGGGATTTTATGGTGAGTGCTACGATAGATACGTAACACGTGATGTGCCAGAATACAGGAAGGGAAAATCACGGAAGGTTTCACAGAGGAAGAAATATTCAAGCTTAAATAAGAGCTCTTTAGGTGGACAAGGGAGAGGGAAGGCATTCCAGGCAGAGGAGTGAGCAGTACCTAAGCATGGAGAGCTTGGTGCGTTCAGGGAATAGGTAATCATTCTATTTACCTGGATAGAACATAGGTGCTTGTGGGGCAATGATGAGGAGTGAGACTAGAAGGTTAACAATGGCAGCTAACATGCCTCATATGTACAATTACTATGCACATATGCAACAAGAAAACTGAGGCACAGACTCACATGACCATAAGGTCCCTCAGTTAATAAATGGAGGAGCTGGGAGTGGATCTCTGGCAGACCAGCTCTATAGCTTATTATTTTGTTTGTTTGTTATTGGGTTAGATGACCAAGGAGTTTGGACTTGGTTCTAAAAACAGGCTTTAAGGTACAGGAGTGACAAGATCAGTGTTGTGTGTTGGAGACATTACTCTGGAGCCACCATTTGGAAACATGCTGGGCAAGAGTCAGGGTGCAAATTAGGGGATGGCTGCACCATGTACCAGGCAATGGATGATGGCTCCTGAATTTAGACAGGAAATGGGGCTGCAATGGAAGAGGCTATTAGGAAAGTTATTTGAGAGGCAGAATCAACAGAACTTGGTCCCTGGCTAGATGTGGGAGTTAGGAGAAGATGAGGCCCAGATTCAGTGACTGAGCCATGGTGGTTTGTTTGTTATATTTGGGAGTACAAGATAGCAAGCTTGGGAGAGGGGAGAAAAAGAGAACGAGTCAGCATTGAACATAGTGCGATTGAGGCAACTATACAATGTTCAGGTAGTCACATCCAGAAGTGGTTGGAAAGATGAGTCTGGAATGCTGGGGATACATCTGTGTTGGAGGTATAGATTTGGGAGTCCCGGGCTCATGAGAAAAATTAAAATCATAGGCATGGATATGAAGACAATATGTGGTATGAAGACAGCCAAGGTCAGAGTTCTGGGAAGCATCGGAATTTCTGAGGACTGTTCCTGAGAAGTTGGTTGACGACATCCTTGAGAACAGGTGGAGGGGTGTGGGTGGTGGAAGTAGTGAGGAAGACTCCAGTACTGCCTCTGGGCCCTGTGATATATGGGGCCAAGCGCTGTAAGGGAGAGTCAGGTCTCTGAAGGGCAGGAGGAGGCCAGTGGTGAAGCAATGATGGAGAGAGTTTCTCTAGAAATGAGGATCCTAGGGGGAAGAGAGGAGAGAGGTGGCAGGAAGGATAGCAGTCATAAGTGTTGGGGGTGGAGAGAAGATGCTTGACTGTGAGTTGAGTGAGTGAGGGCACCACAGAGGGTAGATGAGAGAAGGGTGGGAGCCATTTCTAACTGGCCTGTCTTCTCTCAGCTATTTTCTGTGTCTAGTCTGCTCAGGTGGCTGCCTGTTGCTACAGGTGGTGTCAGCCCTTACAGATCTGCTGGGTTGAATCTGGGTTCCTGAAGTGCTCTTGTGCAAGAACCACTGTGTACGTTTACATTCACATATTTGGCTTCCGCTGACCCGAGGACAGATGTGGAAATAGTAAGCCTGGCCAGCCAGAGGAAGCAGAGAGGCTTACAATCCAAACCTCCTTTCTGTTTTAACTGGAACATCAGGACCCAGGTTCATTCCTCCAAACCATTCTCATCCAAGGGGAAATCGGCCATCTCTGGCCTCTCATTTTAGAAGAGAGTGTGATGATGGCATGCCACATGTCCGACTGGCTGGACCACAACTCATCCCAGTGCCTGCCCGCTCCTGAGGTCTCCTTCCAGACTCCACACAGATGTCTTGGCTGGTTTCTGAGTGTGTCCTGACTTCTCTCAACAGCCCATCTAGTAGGCATTATATTAGTCTTGTTTGCAACCAAGAAAAAAAAAAAGGAAGCTCAAGATCACACAAATACTAAGTGGTAGAAGCAGAATTTATTTTTATTAAACTTTTTTTGTTATTAAATACTTCAAACTAACAGAAACATTCCAAGAATAACATATCTGGTACCTTCTGGACCTACTCATAGCTCTATGAGACTCTAACATTAAGCCATCCCTGAATCATACTTTTATAAAGCAAATATTAACATCATAGTTGAAGCACTCTGTGTTGCCTTTCTTGATGTTTTCCCTCTCCCTCTCTCCTTAGAGGTAACCACTGTTTGAAGTTGGTGTTTATTATTACCATGCACATGTTTATATTTTGATTACATATATTATACTGAAAGACAAAAACCAAGGAAAGGACCTAGGACCCTAAAAGTCAACATAGTCAGTATATGAATGAACTAGAAAAATACTCGACCTCAAAGATAGAAATAGGAAGGAATCTGGCTTGTCAATGTTAGGTTAAAGGAGAACATTTTTTCTTGAGAATTCTTAAGCACAAGCTAGCATTCATGAAAGTTGTAATCCAAATCTACACTATCTGCATGATTCTAAATAACTTTTGGTCAGAATTTATTTTAAAATAGTTCTGGATTGGTAATGATTTCAGAAGCAAATATAAGTCCTCTTTGGAGAAATGCAATCACAAAACAAACCTGCAAGTTTTTCATGAATAAAGTTCTGAGAAATATGAGCTCAGAGGAAAAATAAAAAAGCATATAAGGAGACAAGGCACTATGAGCAAAAGCCAGCAGGAACAACAGGCCACAGAACCACCAGCAAAGATTTTAGATGTGGGAATTATTGATTACAAAATATAAATTAAGCATGTTTTATATATTTAAAGAAAGAAAAGTGGTGACTAAACATTTAAGGTACAAGTGATTATGAAAGGTGAACAGGCACATTTGAAAAACAACCAAATAGAATTTTTAAAAATGTCAAATATAAAAATTCAAATAAAAACTCAAATGATGGTTTAAAGAGAGAAGTAGATATAGGTGATAAATCCATGAGCAGGAAAATAGGTCTGAAGAAATATTCCAGAATGTATAATACAGAGACAAAGAGGTAGAAAATATGAAAAACAGGTTAAGAGGCATGGAGGACAGGGTGAGAAAGTCTAACATATGTCTACTTGGAGTACTAGAAGAAAAGGAGAGAGAATGGAGGAGAGGAAATATTTGAAGAGATAATGGCTAAAAAAAATTTAGACTTTATGAACATACATGCATAGTTCAGATTCAGGAAGCCCAATGAATGTATAGCGATATAAACAAATTTTTGCTTAGACCGATAGTAGTGAAACTGAGAAATACTAAAGACTAACGGGAGCAGATGATATTCCCAGCAGCTGGGGTGGGTATGCTTTCTATCAGCCTTGAAGAGTGGATCTGGGCAGAGTGCTATACTATCCACTACAAATTTTCATAATATTAAGAAACACAAGGTAGAAAATTGTATTTACAGTACGATTTCAATATTTTTAAATGGGCATATAAAAACAAAAATGACTGAAAGAAAATAAATGAAAATATTCAAAAGGTTTTGTCTTGGTGTTGGAATAATGGATAACTTTTCTTTTCCCTCCAACCTATATCTTATAAACACATACAGAAAACCTTAGAGTACTTTATAGAACACATAAAACCACTCCACTGATTCCTCTCTATGAACTGTTCAAATTGGTCAGAAAGTTAACATCAGTTTCCTTCAATAGGTGAATGGATTAACAAGCTGTAGTACATCCAAACAATGGAATGTTACTCAGCAATAAAAAAATGATCAATCAAGCAACAAAAAGATATGAAAGAACCTTATATGCATACTAGAGGCCCGATGCACAAAATTCGTGCACTCGGGGGGTGGTGGGGGGGGGTCCTTCAGCCCAGCCTCTGCCCTCTCGCAGTCTGGTAGCCCCGTGATTGATTGGCCTGCAGAGGGAGGCCCTGCCCACTGCTGCCAGCCAGGTAGCCTGGGCCTCCCTCTGCGGGGCAATCATGGGGCAATGGTGGGGTCCCCCGACAAATCAAATCGCACCGACCTTGGCAGTGGCAGTCAGTGCTGGGTCGCCACGGCGCCCGCAACCCAGGTGGGACCAAGAGGTCAGCAGTTCAGCTCGCTCGCCAGTCCCTGCCCACCTGAGCCTGCTGCACGTGCAGCCTGGTGTTCCGTCGTCCGTTCGGACGTTTGGGATGTTATGGACCCTGGCTCTTTAGATATTAGGATTGCTAAGTGAAAGAAGACAATCTGAAAAGGGCATACACTATATGATTCCAGCTTTATTGTATTCTGGAAAAGACAAGACTATGGAGACAGTAAAAATATCAGAAGTTTCCAGGGGCTCAAGGGAAGAGAAGAGGAAGGATGAAGAATGGTGGAATTATTCTGTATGATTCTGTATGAAAACATGGTGGATACGTGTGCATTTGTTAAATTCTATTAGGACTGTATATTGCAAAGAGTGAATGCTAATATAAATTATGGGCTTTAGTATTGATTTATCAATTGTAAAAATGTACCACACTAAAGCGAGATGTTAATAATAAGGAAACCTATGTGCATAGAAGTGGGGATATATGGGAATTCTCTACACTATCTGCTCAATTTTTCTGTAAATCTAAAACTTTTCCAAAACATAAAGTCTATTAAAAAAGAAAAAGAAAAAAGTGAGCCTCGGCTTCTGTAATCTACAAAAGGCAACACACTTAGCAGTAGTTGAGACAGAAGAGGCTCAGCAAACTGAGGTGAAGAGACCTCTTTATTAAGGACTGAACAAAGCCCTTTCAGGCCGCTGTGAAATATTAGAACATAAATCTACAAATAAACAGCTGCTTTGTGTATGGCTGCTTTGTTAATGGGTATCACAACAGCTTGACTCCTGATTCAGGATTCTTGCTGTTTCCTCAATGAACCATGACACAACCGTTGAGTCTTGCTCTATGAATTCATGGAATGGCAGGGAACCTGGTCCTGTGACAGGACACTTGATAAACAAACGAGGCAAATTGGAGCTGATTCTGCTGGCGACTGCCAGTGCTGGAGCCGTTTTTTTTCCTTCTGGCACCTACCCTAAGTTCTGGCATCTACTCTTATTTTTCCTCCCAGGCCAACTGCAAAAAGGACTTGACCTCAGTTGACCCAGAATGTGGGAGAATGTGTATGCATTGAAAAGTAACCCAGTCAGCTGACAAAGTTAATAAATTTTCATAATAATTCATTCAGTACCACCCAGTGAGAGTCCGCACTGTGAATATTTGCTCAAAGGCAGTGAGAAAATGAGAACTTGTTTATTACCTCTGGTTCTTGAAAGGAAACATGGTCTCAGATAGAGCTTCCATTTCTATTGTTGATCTGCTTAAACGTTCAGACGTTGAAATTCTTCATTTATGTTTATTCACTCAACTAACATTGGTGAACTCCTATTATGTGACAGGCACCTTATGCATAGATTTGTGGGTGGGGAGGCTACACGAATACGTGCTCTACTACAGTATCAGAGTTGGCGTGTGTTGCGGGGGGGCCGGGGGGGGGGGCGGTGAAAAGAACCTTTTTATTTTCCATGCTTATTTTTGCCTTGACTATAGAGAGTATAACTCGTTCCTGCCCTTCCATTCTTCTTTCCACCCTTTCCTGCTTTTCCCTGGGAGCTGAGACCTATCTGATCGGTAAGATTATAAGACTCATCCATTCAGGGCAGTGCTATCAGTGGACAGACTATCAATTACAATCAAGAAAACTTTCTTGCATTCTCTTTTCTTTAATTCATGAGAAATCTGTTTTCATGCAGCAGAGACAGAAATTTCATCTTATTTTTCCCCCAATTAGATAGCTCTTTATTTTATTTATTTTTTGATTTATTGATTTTCAGGGAGAATTTATATGACTAAGTGACCATTTGAATGTTCAGTAAAAAGGAGAGGAATCGAAGATTATTCTTAATGGAATTATGAGGCTTCTAAATGGTTTAGGTATGATAACTCCAAGTCAACACAATATAACTGTAATCAGAATACAATCCATGTGTTTTGCATATGCCAACTCTATAGCCTTCTACCAAATGTTTGATAATTATAAGCAATGTTAAACTTGTTTGCTATATATTTAGAGGGACAAAGTGCTATAATGATTGTGATAACTTGTGAGACTCCAGAGAAAAGCATATTTTTCCGAAGACAGAAAATTGGATTTAGTGATGAATAATTGTGAATCTCCTGCTCAAGTTCATGGTCAGCACCTGAACAATGATCTTATTCCTGTCCCTAATGGTTCCTTCGCTTAGTCAACTTAATACATTGGAGCACTATTCAGGGTAGTTGAAGAGATTTCATCAGAAAGCTGGTCGGTAATGCAAACAATATGCAGGATTTAAAAATTCTTCATACCATACAGTAAGCATTTTTTCCTACTTCTAATATGTTTCTGGTTTTATTTATTACACTTAAATTCAGCTGGAATTTATTTGGGTGTAAGGAGTGAAGTAGGACTCTAACTCCCCCGCCCACCCCCCCTTCCAAATTGCTAGCCGGTTATCTCAAAACGATTCAATGTTTAAGAATGTAATTTAAAAAATGTCTATGTGCCCTAAATGCTATGAAAATAGAATACTAATGAAATCTTGGAAATAAATTGTGGCATGATTTTCTGTTTGCAGATGTTTTTATTCCAATTAAGATAAATTCAAGGCTTAATGAGGACTTGCAAAGAAAAAAATTTAGCCCCACTGGCCTGGCTCAGTGGTTGAGCATCAACCTATGAACCAGGAGGTCATGGTTCAATTCCAGGGTCAGAGCACATGCTCAGGTTGTGGGCTTCATCCCCAGTGTGGGGCGTGGGGGAGGCAGTTGATCAATGTTTCTCTCTCATCATTGATGTTTCTATCTCTCTCTCCCTCTCCCTTCCTCTCTGAAATCAAGAAAAATATTTTAAAAATATGTTTATTATTCCTTCATTTCTGATACAAACCACTTTATTCTTCTTAGCAGTTTCAGTTCAGCTCTTTCACTTACAGTTTTTTTGTAGAACCTTGACGAGATGGTTTTTTATTTGTTCCTGAATATATATATATATATATGTATTGATTTCAGAGAGGAAGAGAGAGAGAGAGAAATCTCAATGATGAGAATCATTGATCAGCTGCCTCCCGCATGCCCCACATTGGGGATTGAGCTTCCAGGCATGTGCCCTGACTGGGAATCCAACCGTGATCTCCTGGTCCAGAGGTTGATGCTCAACCACTGAGCCACGTCGGCCGGGCAAAAATAAACATATTTTGAAGTGTAAGTAGATAGAAGGGTACTTACTGCAGCACTATCTATAATACTGCCGGGTTTCTTGAGCAGCTGCAAACCTCTGGAATACTTGCTCTGTAAATCAAATCAATCATAGCCATGTTTTTGTTGCAGGCACACAATCCTAAATGAGACAACGTATTTCTTCTGTGTTCTTCTCTGTCTCCATCTTTCATTTTCACTTAGCGTTGATTACTTTTTAAAATTTAAAACGATTACTGGAAACAAAGAATATTCTGAATGTTGGGCAGCTAAAGAAGAAAGAGTAATTAAGACAGGAGTTCAGCAGAGGGCACAAAATAATTTGTGAAACATAATTTCATTTGCAGAGGGCAGCCATTTTATTATGACCAGGATGTTAAACACTTGACCAATCTACGTTTTATTTTTATAACAAAAAGACAACTAGTAAAAGAGTTGATTTTAGGAATTTATTATTTTTTTTAAAAAAAGCAACTTCCAGAGTTCGTCATTGTACAGGCTTAGCCCGGTCTC
The DNA here is from genome assembly GCF_000147115.1 of Myotis lucifugus. Taxonomy (NCBI): domain Eukaryota; kingdom Metazoa; phylum Chordata; class Mammalia; order Chiroptera; family Vespertilionidae; genus Myotis; species Myotis lucifugus. The sequence goes on from NW_005871156.1 coordinate 1,215,775, forward strand.
CTATAGCATGGTACAGCGATTACTAATTGTTTTTTAATAATGACTCAGAGGCACTGGAGATCCATAACTGTCTTCTGAATTATCACAGAAAGAAAAAAAAAAGACTTAGAAGAAGAGTTTAATGTAGAGTGTATTTAAAAAATCATATTCTAGTTCTTTTAAATTGGTTATCCAAGTATGATAATATAGTAGAGTTCAGATAACTAGAAAAGGCAACTGACCAGAACACCCCCTTCCCACATGGTGTGCATTAATAGGCACTTTACTGCTTACATCTTTATATGGTTTGCAAACTAATTCAACCCATTTCACACAGCATTAATTACTTTTTATTAAGTTCGCATCGGGCTGAAACCGCTGGTCATTATCTCACAATTATTATTATTATTTTTCCTGATTTTTTGATGGTTTCCCTCATCTGACAGTGTTTGGACTTTAGTGTGCATGAAAGTTTGCGAACATCTCTGCCCATTCTAGTGATATTTACAGTGAGGTTCCCCATGGCCAGGTATCCAAGACTGTTCTTTAATTTGTCCTCCAGCTCTGTTCTTGACCTTGGGAAAAGAGAGACCTTGTGTCTCACTGGAATATGTGCCAAGCTCCAGGCCAGAAGCTCCTGGTCATTAACAGAGGGGACCCCTCCAGGTTCTTATTAATGCTGTGCAAACAAGGGTCTCGTCGTTTCAATAACTATTTGTACATTTATAAAAGCAACACAGTCATGGGAAAAACCAACAAGCACAGCTTGGTAGAATAACCTGCCATGAAATATCATTGGCTTTATAATAATTTACTACAACTGTTCTTTTTATTCACACTGGATAGGAAATGCTTCCATCTAACACATGGAATACGAATATATACAACAAAATGTTGGGTTTTATTATATAAAAAAATTCACAAAGACAATAACATGGGGGGTTTAAAAAATAATTTTGTGCAGTTTCCTGATCACAATCATATGTCTGCTGCCTTTTACAGGGAATGATACAAGTACTGATAGATTTTAAAAACCAGTTAAAGAATTTTCCTGCCTGTAATAGCCTACTCTTAAAATATTTCCTTGATCATACAGTATAGGTGTTTTTCCTTCTCAACGGTAATTCTAAATGACTATGGATGACACAATGAGTCAGTTTTGAGGACAAACCCTGCCAATCCTCTTCAAAATCATCATATATTTGCAGTTCCCTATTTCATCAAAAAGTTCACGAAACAACATCTCAGAAACTGCACAGGGCTTCTGATTGATGTGCTGTTGAGATCCTGAATGTTGCATTCACACCCGATTTTTTTCCACAACGTCAGCATCTCAGCTTGAATTTTCTTAAGGCCGCAGTGAGTCATGCGGCAGTGGTGTGGGGTGGACTGTCTTGTACTGCCAGCAGTCAAAACAGTTGTCATGGGCTCAACATCCCTATACTGTGAGCCTGGGGGACCCATTCTTCTGTGGAATGGTTTTCTGGAGTCCAGCAATATCCCTGCAAGTGTTTGAGACATTCTGGCTCCTACTTCATGAAGGACTATACTAAAGAAGAAGCCTAGTATTCTAAAAATAGACAATACAGGCCAGGTTGGGGGGGGGAGGGGGAAGGGGAAGGTTGCTTTCATAAGTCCTGGACACCATCTCTGATTTTAGCTCTATGAGAAGGCTGGGGGATTCTCTGGGAGTGGCAGGCTGGGAGAAGGGCTGGGTCTGAGGTACACTTGGAGAAGTGTCTGTTTGGCATCGACACTGCACATTTAGTACCTGTAGTCTAGGCACTGTGCCTCGATCTATTTTTCCCTGACTCTACCTTTTTTGCCTAAGGGTTTCCCCATTCCCCCATGTTTGTTTTGTTTTCTAAATAGGTTTGGGCAATAGAGCTTCTCTCTCTCTCTCTCTCTCTCTCTCTCTCTCTCTCTCTCTCTGTAATTCTAATAGGTGAGTGGTGGTTCTTTGGAGTTGTAATTTGAGGGCTGTGGAAATCATTGGGCTACATGGGAATAGTGCTGTGATTGATTAGCAATGTCTGTTGTGGCTAGAAGAATAGGTGTTTATGGAATGCATGCCAGGTCCTTGTGTCTCTGTTCTAAGAAAAGTGAAAGAATGAGTCTGGCTTGATGGATTCTTGGAGGATCTTTGGAGACCAGAGCCCAAAGCACTGCGTTTATATTTATATTCTACTTTGTTCCTGAAAAGATTTAAGGAGCTTGGGAGAGGAATTTTAAGAACTGTGGAAAGTTGGAGGAGGAGATAATTTTGAATAGGTTGTTGCAGGAGGCCCTCAACAATGGCCCTATTTCCACCCCTGGGTGATGAGACCCAATGTTTAGAAAGTGTTTACAGGCTTCTGCTCACAAAAGATTCAGAACGACTGGGAGCAATGGAGTGAGCCCCAGGCGTGGTGGAAATTCCAGGCAGAGCATTTCTGGTGTATTGCCTCTGGGTCAATAACTGATAATAAATTGTGAGTATGTTGAAAAGCCAAGAAGAAATCTACTTGCACCCACATACGTGCCTTTTTGGGGTTAATCAAATAACCGGGTGATAGTTTCCTTATTATGTCAGGACCATTGTCTCACAGCTCTATCTAGAAGTCTCTGGTGCATAACTTTCCCAAGAAAGAAGAACAAAATCAGTGAAATTGTGTGGTAGGTGCTAGTGGTGCCATTTTGGGAAGATCGACTCATGTTTATCTCTGGAAAATGGGATCAATGACTTTTTCATATCTCAAATGATTTATACCAAAGCCAATCTATATTTTTACCATGAATCATTAACGGGTTGCTCATTGACAATGTATTGTCTATGATTTAGGGGACAATGTCGGGCCAAAGCCAGCCACCAGCTGCTGATGGCTGTGGGTTTTAGAAACTGTCTGATGCTCCCATCAGTATGCCCCTTATCAATGCATACACCTGACTCACTTACACAGCAACATGGCAACATACCTTTTTCCATCAGTAAACACCTGCTCTCTTCCTCACTTGGAAACTGGGAGAGTTTGGAAGGAAAATATGGTGTGTTTTTACTCCTCTGAAAATCCCAGTAAGACATACTTTTGGATATCTGTCTGATGTTGAGTTTCTTGCCACAGTGGCTACTCCAAGCTTCCCCTAAATGAGTAGGCAAAGGGTTTCCACCTTCCTGGGTGGTGCACGGGGTTGAGGATTCCTTGGTTTCTGGGCCAAGGGTCCAAGGTTAAATGATGGAGTTGGAGAGAAGGTGAGAAAGCAGCATTTAGAAACTCAGCAATGTTATTTCTTATCCGACTCCTCATCTCACCCTCAGAGAAATGATTTCTTATTGGTCTCCATGAGACACAATCCCATTTAGAGCATCTCAGCAGTTTCACTGTCTCTGGAACCTTCTAGAGGTGATGGCTGGCTGGCTATAATTGTGACTGTGGTTGCCTTTCCCATTTGTTTTCAGGCATTTCAACATCTCGATTTCTTTCCGCTGATCACAATTGTCGGCATATTGGCATTATAGACCAGTTTTTAAAATGTGTGAACGTTAGTGGGCTTTGTCACCACTCATTTCCAAAGCAGAAGCCTCCTTTAACTGGAGAGACTCGTTCTAACACCACAGAGGAGCCTCCTCCCTAAAGTTTTTGAGAGAGCCCAGAGCATGAACTGTGGGTTCTAGACCGAGGGCCTAGGAGGAGGCCGGGAGGGGGGTGGCGCCCTGTTGGGAGGTGGAGCCTGAGGGGGAGGGGGAAGGGTGGAAGGTGGGGATGGAATTGGAGGAGTGGGAGCACTGGGGGGTGGGGGAGGGCAGTGGGGAGCAGGGGGTGGGGGCGTGTAGATGGGGGCAGGAGGCGGCGAGTTGGTGTGGTAGGCGTTGTTGAGGGGGTACTTGGCGGGCTGATGGTTCTTCACTCTGGTAAAGTTGATGCAGCGCCCCTGGAAGAGATCAGAGAGGAGATGTGAGCTGAAGCTAGGACCTCCCAGCAGGTCAGGTGGGAGGTGCGGTGGGCAGCCTGAGAGAAATACGTACAAAGCAGACCAGTGTCTATGACAACACTCCACTGGCATGCAACAAGCCTCCTATTTCCTTTTCCCAAGCTCGCAAATTACTTGTTACAGTGCATTTTCCCGGCGGTCTGGGGCCTGACCTTAACTGCACGCATGGGGTCAAGCCAAGTCCAGAGGTCACCGATTTTCATCTCAACAGCCTTGTCAGCCAGGTGTTGTTATCCATTTGCATTTCACAGCTGAGGAAACTCAGGCTCCGGAAAGTTGTCACTTTCCCAAGGCCACACAACTGGGAAGAGGCGGGGTTGGTGGCATTTGAGGAACAATGACCTGCAGGATAGTTGCCTGTAGGATATACAACTGTGTGAGCTGAGTCTTCGCTTGGGATGAGACTCACCGCAGGGACACAATGCGTGTTGGTGGGAGATGTGGGGCTGAGCAAACCGTTGTTCACATGTGCCCACGTCCTCTCATCCATCCAGTCGTTAAGTCAAGTCCCTTTTCCTCCACACAGCTTTCCCTGATGACTCCAGCCTCCATTCAGCCTTAGCCTCCCCCACCCCCCTGAATTCTTCTCTGGTTATAATCGAGGCCACCCGAAGCCTGCGCGCTAAAACTGATCTGTAAGTGCCTTGCCTCCCTGACCCGATGAGGAACTTCTGAAGGGAGTGGCCTTGTTTTATACTTTGCTGCCACACTATTGGTTTAGGAATCAGAATGCCATATTTAGATGCCAGCACCCCATCTTCTCTGAGCTTCCATTTCATGAGGTTAAATCAGGGCCTAACTTTCTTAGGTTCAGATTGGGGGTCCACTAACTGTTGAAATAAATGACCATCTTCTACGGCATCGCCCAGAACTCCCAGAGCAAGTTCAGGCTTAAGCTGATGTTGTAACCCAGTACGGAAATCCCCAGTGGGGCACGCAACCGTCTTTTACAGGTTTATAAACCTAAGCCTTGGTTACAGTTTATTTATGATTCTGGATAAAGCTCTTTCCTTCAAGACGTTAAAGCCCTAATGGTTACCATCTGTGATAAATTCCTGTAATGGACAAGTCAGAGTTGGGATTTACTGTGCTATGCATTCTGCCCTTCGTTCCTAGACATGCTAAGTCAGACCCAGAGATGAGAGATTCATTTCCTTGGTGAAATTCCAGTCCTGGGGAAGGAGCTGCTGGTGCCTGGGGTCAGGTCCCTGTGTGGCTTCTCCCTCCCTCTAGGGATCAGCAATGGTGGGTGGGCTGGGGAAGAGAGGAGGCCCAATAATCCAGAGGCCGGGGGGGTGGGGGTAGGAGAGAAAGACCTCCCTAGTCAGCCCCTGCAGCTGTCATCATGGCCTCTTGGCTATAGCTGCAGGGCGGTAGGGAGGGCTGAGGTGGGGAGGGCAAGAAGCCCCCTTCCCGTGGGGCCCCAGGACTGCACTCACTGTCTCCTGCTCCAGAGGCTGGGCTGTGGTTCGTTAAGAGCCCCTAGTCCGTTAGAGCTGACAGAACAACAGCTCAGAGCACCCCTTAAGCAGCCAGAGGGGAGGGGTAAGCTCACGTCTCAGCCATGACACCCCCCGCTGTGAGACATGGTGGGGATAATAGTACCGGGGTGGCCACTGACAGTCATTATGAAAATTAACTTAATCAATGCTGGTGATGCCTGGCACATGGTGTTTGGAAAATGAAGTTGAGTCTAGATGGGGAAATACAGAGATAATAATGACCTTATGTACTGTGGAAAGGCGAGCTGGAGGTAGTATCAGGTTTGCTGACTTCTAGTTTAGTGCCTTCTAAGTAAGCTGCAGGCTAGGGTCTCTACACGCCACACCTGGCCTCTATAATAACACTGGCATACAGGGGCAACATGTAGCATTGGACGTGTGACCAGAGCAGCCCCCAGAGCCCACCCTCTTCTGCACCCTCTTCTATCATCTCATTGCCACGTAACTCCTGTAACTTATTTGTATAGGACCTCCCACAGTGCTTTGCACACCCAGTTGACTGATGATGCATTTACGCATACTGACCATCCTGAAAAAAGGTGCAGATTCCGCATAAACAAATCCCTGGGGTCTGTTACAGTAAGACGCAGTTGGGCTTCAGGGAGGGGTGTGGCTAAAATTAAGTTCTTAAAACCTGCAGCCTGAGGAGCCAATACAAACACTGTAACACTTAGACCATATAATTGGCCTGAAGATCAGTTTACACGACATCATTTTTTGCTTGCGAGAGGATAATAGAAAGGCCAGATGTTCTCAGTGTCGTGTATGCCAGCAAATCTGCACCAGTGTTTGCTTAAAACGTTGCTAGGACGATTGGAGCACTGGTCTGTGTAACCCAGTTTAATTCTTTGCAGTATTGTTTTTGGGTGGTTTGATTCAGATCTAAGATTGAGCTTTGATCTCAGTTTACCTCGGGGTTGCTCACTGACGAAGAATGAATGGCAATTATTTTCACACATTAGCAACAAAATGCTCTGGATAAATTCCAAGAAGAAAATGCAATAATATCTCCTGCTAAGTGGCAGCTTGGCAGGATACAAGGTGGCATCCCTCCTAGGCTGGGAAATGCCACTTTTATCTGACTGAACCTGATGGTGTTGCGGGGATTATTGGAAATGTCCAGGCACGTCATCTTCTTTATTATCAAAACCCTATGAGCTAAGTATTATTAGCTTCACTGTGTAGAAAAAAAGACGGAGAGCTTAGCTTTATTTAAATAATGTGCCCAACATTATAGTCGGGAACTGATAAACGTTGGAGTGAACCAGTTCTGCTTGCTGGAGGCACTACTCCTCTTTTCATTGGATTATCCTGAAGATAGACTAAAAGCACAAATAATCTCTTGAAGCCCTTGTAGATGGTATCACACAAAGTAGCCCTTGGCCACAATCCATCTGCTCCTAACCTAGCTATGTAGAGATCTTTCCAGAATATGAGTCTGGCCAATTCACTGCCCAGCTCAAGAGCCTTCAATGGCTCTCCATCATCTTGAGAATAAAATCCAAACCCCTCTGATAGCATTTCAGCCCCTTTGTGATCTGGTCCTGACTTCCATCTTTCTTTTTTCCCCCACCCTTGTCAGTGATTTATTTTTTTTAAAAGGGGGAGGGTCCTGACTTACATCTTTCAATTAATTTCTTGCTCTTTTATTGCAGGATGTCCAGGTTAGTCCACCCCAAGCCCTCCACAAATATTTGTTCCATGAAAAGGTATACTATGCCACTTGGTACTCTTCTCAGTATGAAGATCTCTCTCTAGCTGGTGGGTGGCGTCTCTGAGGCAGCATCTGGGTCTTCCTGAGATCTTTAAAGCAGCACTAGGTTCAAGTTCAAGTTGGCACTCAACAAATACTGCTCATTCCCCTGAGGGTTTCCGAGGTGGAGTGAGCCTTTGTTGAAAGCTCAGATTTTCCCTGCAAGTTGAGGTTCTCAGAGGATCAAAGGTCCATGAACTCACAGCTGTGCATCTAGGTCTCCTTGGTCACTCTCTCATGGTCTCTGGACATCTGGGCTCTCGGGAGAAGGTTGGCAAGCATCCTATGTGCTCCCCTTGATTTCCACTGCAGTAGACATGCTAATACGTCACCTTCACAAATAGCTACTTTTAATTGATTTATCAAAGAAAATTGTCCCTCAACAAAACCCTTTGGAGGTGACACACTCTGATACAATCATGGCGTAGACAGGTCGTGTGGACCAGGCTCTGGCCTTTTCTTAGTTTTGAACTGCAGACATGGATGGTCCAAGGAGAACAGAGACAGGAAGCTGGAGGTGTGAGCTGCGGTCTGCCCTGCGGGCCAGGCCTGGAAGGCAGTTCTACCTCCTGTTCTGCCCCTAATGCACTCACTGCGAAGTCCCTTTCTCTCTATGGACCTCGGCTTCTTCATTTGTAAAACAGAGTTGTGCTAGCTAGATGACATCCAAGGGTCTTTCAGCCCGAATATTTTATGATTAAATCAACATTCCAGTTGTTTTGGAGCCCTTTACTTGAATATTTTAATCTGAATTCTTTTGGGGCAGTTTGCACATTTTTTTCTACTACTTAGTTTGGCTAACACTTTGCATTGCATGTTTTCCAGTTGGTTATCAGATTTATAAAATATTAATAAATTGAATTTCAAAATTAGACTCTTCATCGTCTGCTCTTTTGTTAGTGACCATGGTAAAGATTCAAGCGTGGCCCTGGATGGTGTGGCTCAGTTGATTGAGTATCGTCCCAGACACAGAGAGATCACTGGTTTAATTCCCAGCCAGGGCACATGTCCGGGTTGCAGGCTTGCTCTCCAGTAGGGTGCATGTAGGAGGCAGCCGATGGATGTTTCTCTCTCATCGATGTTTCTATCTCTCTCTCCTCCTTTCCTCTTTCTCTAAAGTCAATAAAAACATATCTAAAAAAAGGACTCAAGCTTGACTGTGAGTTCCGAATTTGAATTTGCGGATGAAGGGGAATGTGAGAAGAACTGTGGGCTGATTGTGTGCAAATGACTTGCCAATGGTGATCTCATGTGTGCTGAGTGTTATAAAATATTCACTTAGGTATCAGGCACGATCAGTGCAGAGGGAGCTGGCCTTTGGAGATCATTAAAAATATGCCACGCTCCCACAGATTAAACAAAATAGTTCCCTATGAACAGAGGTCACTTAAGGAAATTGGGTTTCACAGGAAGAATACGAAAATAATCAGATGGAAAAAGTATAACGTGTATGCCAAGTTTCTTCTGACAAATACCTTTTCTCTCTGGCCTAGTTCATTAATTATCTTGTTTGGAGGACTGTAGGTATTTCTCAAGTTACAAATGGATTGGGTTTCCAAAATTTGTTTTAAATCATTTGTTTAGAATTAGGAGCATAATTTCTAACTTAAGTCACTCTTGTAAACGGAGATTGGTTCTCAGGCTAGACCACAAAAGCTCATTGGCCTGTTGAAGGCAATTGATGTAATCCTGCTGAAGTCGGTGCTCTAACGATAAATGAGACACATGAGCAATGAATGGATGGAGGGCTGGATTGGATGACTTCACAGTTTTCTATCCCACGATTCTCTTCATTTGTTAAGTCCTTTGTGCATTCATCCTTTTGACAAATGGTTTCTGAGTGCTCACTACGTCCTGGACATCTTCTGAGGTGCTGCTGACAGTGCTGAGCAACCAAAGGCAGCCTCTGCCTGCATGAACATTGTCCACAGGTGGAGAGAGACAGCAGTCGATGATCCCACAAACAATCATATTTGTGCTCTGTGACACTGGCCTTCTTGGTCATAGTCGATTGAACCAGAGGTGGGCACCTACCCTGAGCTAGGCCAATCAGATTCTCTCTTCTTGAGTTTATAGGCAGTCAGTCAGTTACGGTTGATCCCTTGCATAGAGGGAGTGGGAACTGGGGGGCGGCCCTCTTCTGCCACATTCAGGGAGAAGCAGAATTCTGCTTCTATCTCTTAAAAATCCTTCACACCCATGCATTCCTCCCCACCCTCACTATTGCTCATCTTCTATAACTTGGCCCATTAAGTAAACCAGTCTTCCTGCCTTCAGCCTTTCTCTTTTCCAGTGATATTTTGGTTTCCATATAAAATTTATATACACACACACATACAAATAAAAGTGTTTCTGCACATACACATACACATATATATGTACGCACATGTATATATACAAGATGTATATACAAGATGTATATATGCCTATATTCATAAAATCTTATATATTTACACATATAAATATATACATACACATTGACCCACATTCTACATTGTCTTCCTGCTTAAACTCTTCAGTGCCTCCCCACCTTCTAAGGGAAAATATCCAAGTTCCTGAGCAGGAACTGGCCCCTGGCCCTGCCCCCTTTGCATTTCTTTCTGCCATCCCACCCTTTCCTTTCCTACACTCCAGTTTTGGCCCATCATTTGAAATGAAGCCGCCATACTCTGGCTTTTCATTTAGCAGCTTTCATTCATAGGCCCAATGCTATCACAGGGACAAAGTGGCACAGAGAACCTGTCTTGCTTTTTCCTCTTTCTCAAAGCCTGAGCTGGGGGCAAAGAGAAGGGTGTGTTGTGAGTGGTGAGGCCAGGATCCTTCTCAGTTCCCTTCTCTCCACCTTGAACTTGCCCTGTCTATAAATTTCATATAATAGACTGCCTTTTATGTGCTGCTCATGGAAAAGGAGCCAAGGTCAATTCTTCCAGTTGATTCATTTTGCTGACACACATGCTGGCACGCTCTGCCTAATAACTTCTTCAGATGCCAAACTGAGAGTTAGATGAAAGTGCAAAGTGAAATATTTGGTAACAAGAGGAAACAAGAAAAGTGGAAGGGTAGAAATAAAAAGGGTACATCTTTAGTGGGACATGTGCAAACATAGGGTTTGTTAAGGATTACTACTGAGATAAGGCTTATTTAACAATAAAATTCACTGTTTTTTTTCATCTGATTACAAAGTTTTACATTTTCTTTGTGGAAAATTTGTAAAATGCACAAAAGAAGGAAAAAAAAGATTAGAGTTTTAAATTATAATACTCAGAGAGTTAGTAGTTTGTGTTTATTCTTGCAGATCTCGCTCTTTTATACACACACACACACACACACACACACACACACACAGGTGCATATATTTACAAAAATGGAATCATCCTATACAAATTTTTTTAAATAACATGCTGTGGCCATTTCTCCCCTGACATTTTCAATATTATTTTCAATGGTTGCATAATTTTCTATCACAAATGCAGTTATTAAATTCTTTATCGGGCACTAGGAGTCCATCTAACGTCTAATTATCACTACATTTCTAAAATAAACTTCTGAAAAGTTCTAGAATCAATTGTTAATCTTTGACTTAGGATTTTTGCATCCAATTTCATATGTGAGATTGACCATTTTTCTTTTGTTGTTTACTCTTTTGTCATCAAGGTTATATTAACTTCATGAGAGAAATTGGGAAGGTTTTCATTTTTTAAAAAAATATATTTTATTGATTTTTTACAGAGAGGAAGGGAGAGAGAGAGAGGGAGAGAGAGAGAGAGAGAGAGAGTTAGAAACATCGATGAGAGAGAAACACCGACCAGCTGCCTCCCGCACATCTCCCACTGGGGATGCGCCCGCAACCCAGGTACATGCCCTTGACCGGAATCGAACCTGGGACCTTTCAGTCCGCAGGCTGACGCTCTATCCACTGAGCCAAACCGGTTTTGGCGGTTTTCATTTTTTATGTGCTCTATATTTCTGAAATAGCATGAAATAATTAGTTAATCAAAAACAGAAAATTCTCTCAAAATCTTTCTGAATATGCTGTTTTTCTAGAGTGCAGATCTTTGATAATTTAAAATGTTTTGTACCACAGATTTTGTACCTTTTCTTGAACCCATTGCCAAATTTATCCTTTCTTAGGAAATCATTCATTTCATCAAGATTTTTAAAAGCATTTTTACAGATGTGTACTTTGTATACAGAAAATTCTTACAGTGAAATCTACTTGTGGTGACATCTCTTATATTATTAATATTAGAATAGTATTATTATTATACATATTTATATGTTATGACTTTTTTTGACTTTCAAAAATTTGTCAATAAAATTGGCATTGCCAAAGCAATTTTTTTTTAAATTTCCTAATCAGGCTATTTTATTTTTTTAAAATAATTTTTCTTAATTTTTAATTACAGTGGACATACAATATTATATTAGTTTCAGGTGTACAACATAGCCATTAGACATTTATATAACTAATTAAATAATCACCTGATAAGTCTAGTACCCATCTGATACCATACAAAGTTATTACAATATTATTGACTATATTTCCCACAGTTACATCCCTGCAACTGCTTTTATAACTGACAATTTGTACTTCTTAATCCCTTCCCCTTTTCACCAATCCACCAAAATCCCCCATCTGGCATCTATCAGACTATTTTAAAGAATGAATAGAACTGTTAGCAGTGGAAAAAGTGGCACCAGTTGTTAGCGACGAGTTAGGCCTGACCCCCATTCAGCATCCTCAGTATTTGAGTTCTGGCTAAGAAAGAATTCAGAGGCAAGACTCAAACTATAAAAGAAAGTTTGTTTAGAAAGTCACAAAGGTAGGAGAAGTGAACTGTAGATTACAGAGGCAAAAGAAGGGCCCTTGGAGTTTAGGAGAGAGAGAGACAAAGAACAAAGAAACCATGCTGTGAGGACAGAAGAGGGGGAAAGATTCCAGTGTGCTGAGGTGGAGGGAGTGCTCCATAGAGAGAGCTGTGCTGGGTCAAAGCAAATTTTTAAGATTCATTTTTCAGTTTTATTGATTTTGCTTTGTTTTAAATAATTTGTTCTTTTAAAAAAGTATTTTTATTGATTTCAGAGCAGAAGGGAGAGAGAGAGAGATAGAAACATCAATGAGAGAGCATCATTGATCGGCTGCCTCCTGCACGCCCCACACTGGGGATCGAGCCCGCAACAGGGGCATGTGCCCTTGACCAGAATCAAACCGGCCAGGGCATTAATTTGTTCTGATATTATTAGGGTCTTTGTTTTTGTTTTCTGTCAATTGTTTTAGATTCTTTTCTAAGTTTTAACTAAATGCTTAGCTCATTTGTTTTCATTTTTTTCTTATTTAATAATAAAATTTAAGTCTATGATTTTTCCAAACCCCATAAGTTTTTATTGTGGCATTCCCAATTAGCACTTTTCTAGAATCCCAGTAATTGTAATTTTGATTTCTCTTCAACTGAACAGTAATTTATGAGCATGTTTTAAAACTGCTAAGTGCTTTTATTTTTTAAAAAAGTTTAATCCCTTATTGCTAAATTCCAGATTTTTGAGTGTGTGTGGTGGGAAAATGTGGCCTGTAAAAATACTGTCTTTTTTTTTCAGGTTTTCTTTGTTGCCCAAATTATAGTCAGTTTTTACAAATTTAAAAAATAATATGAATTTTCTATTTTATGGATGCACTGTTAAATTAATACCCACTAATTATTTTTAGTAGATTATTTAAAGCCTCTCTCTCTACATATATTTTTTCAACTGCTTGATCTATTGAGTCTAAGGGTGGTATGGGTTTCCACCCTTATTCAAATAATGACATTTGCTCAAATACTTCAAATAATGATATTTACTCAAATTTGACTTTGCTGCTTTGGTAATCGGGCCACCCAAGAGCAGCAGGGAGGGGGCCTTGCTCAGCAGTCTGGGCAGAGAGGATCTCTTTGGTTCCAAACAATTCTCTCTCCCTGCCTGGCGGTAGCTGGTCTGAAAGGCGGCTGCATCCATTCCTTCCCTCCCTCATGCATGGGTCCTCCCTCATGGTCAGGAGCAGTCTGTGGTAGTTGTTTTTTATTTTATTTTAATATATTTTATTGATTTTTTACAGAGAGGAAGGGAGAGGGACAGAGAGCCAGAAACATCGATGAGAGAGAAACATCGACCAGCTGCCTCCTGCACACCCCCCACTGGGGATGTGCCCGAAACCAAGGCACATGCCCTTGACCGGAATTGAACCTGGGACCCCTCAGTCCAAAGGCCGGCGCTCTATCCACTGAGCCAAACCGGCCAGGGCAGGTAGTTTTGAATAACGGAATAGGATGGAAGTGATGCTGTGTCTGATATTAAGAGTCCTGGAAGTTTCTGCTCCCTGTTTTTGGTGCCCCGAGCTGCCCTGGGAGAAGTCAAGGCCACTTCGCTGAGGGGAGAGGCCATGCCGAGGAGACTGAGGACACCCAGCAGCTTGGACGACGAAGGCCTCTTGGACGATCAGTCCAATCAAACCGTGGGATGACTCCAGCTCTAGCCCCTATCTGACTGCAACTGCGCGAGAGCATTACACAGCCAAGCAGGCCAACCCACATAACTGTGAGAGAAAGTAGCAAGTGGTTGTTTTAAGCCACTATATTGATACAGAACAATACTGAAACAGACAGGCTTTCTACTGATTTGCCTGGTGCTTCCTCTCCCCTTACTACCATTTAAATCTAACTCAGTAAGGCTATGCAGTTGGCCCTCCACATCAGTGAGCCCCACATCTGCAGATTCAAAAACAGCAGATTGAAATATTAGAAAAAAGTTACGTTGTTGCTGACGTGTACTGTGTAGTTAGGCCCGTGATGGTTGTGTCTGTACTAAATACGTACAGACCCATTTTGTCCTGATTCCCAATACAATACAGTATAACAATTATCTATATAGCATTTCCACTGTATTGGGTGTTACAAGTACTCTAGAGATGGTTTTTAAAGTATACAGGAGGATGTGTGTAGGCTATATGCCAATGCCATGCCATTTTATATAAGGGACTTGAGCATCCTCGGATTTTGGTATCTGCTTGGGGTTTGGGAACGCATCCCCTACAGACACCTAGGGACAAGTGAACCGTAGCTCTATTTGCTGGCGTATCAAGGGCAGTTTGGGAATGTAAGTTGATTTTTGGGAAAAAGCCTTTGTCCTTCTCACCTGATTTGGCAGGTCTGAGAGTTTGGGGCTGGGAAGCTGCGCGGACCACAGGAAACAGGAAAACGTACAGAAAGCCTTCATCTTCTAATCGGTTTCTCTAACTCAATAAGAGGCCTGGATGCGAAGGCCTCTAAGATGCTGCCTTTGTACACAACACCAAGATCTTTGCCTCTAAGGAGTATGAGGAAGGCACGTTTTTCTAAGGGGCTCTGGTCCACACTGAACATGAGCCAAGGGCAAAGGTCTTCCTCCAGGTAGTGCCGTCTGCCACCGCCTCCTGCCTCCTAACTAGTCTCTGAAGCTGGTGCCCCTTTCCAATACATCCACAAGGCAGCCACATGAGCCTAACATCTCAGGATCATGCCACATCCTGGACCCCTTCCCCAGCTTCCATACGACTAAGATCCCAAATATCGACGGGGCCAATAAGGCCCCGCATGATCAGCTTCACCTCCTGCCAGCTCCCCTTTCTCCCCACCTGCCAGCGCCACACCTCCTTTCAACTCCATGGTCATTTCTACTTCAGGACCTTTGTATGTGTCCTGCCTGAACATGCTTTCCTCCAAAGCTTGCTTGGCTAAATTCAGTTCACATCTCATGTCTCAGCTCAAAGTCAGCTGTCAGAGAGGTTTTCCCTGCTGGTACCCAATCTCAATGAGGCCCACCTGCTAATTTCTTTCATGGTTTCCTGCCTCTTTCCTGATCAAACTCTGTTGTTAACTGTCTGTCACTGTACGGCAAGCTCTTTGTTGCCGACTGTATTCCTTCCCCATCCAGAGCTGGCACACAGAGGGCGGCCACAGTATTTACAAAGTAAAAGAATGAAGAAGCAGACTCTGCTTTCTAGGAAGATGGTGAAACATTTGTCAAATACCACATTAAGCCCAGGGAACATTATGATACTATTTGTCCCCTGTGAATAAGCTTAAAAGCCCATCTAATGGGCACGGGTGGTCATCGTGTTATAACTGTAATAGCCAGGAGCGATCCAAGCCTTACGTATGTTATTCTAAAATCTCACCACACCGTGTAAAGTAGGTATTACTATCCCTATTACAGACAAAGATCTGGCTGGAGGCTCCTAGGACCATTGTCCAGGGCCACACAAATAGTAGGTGGCAGGGTCAGGATTTAAACCTAGTTTGGTCTGACTTTGAAGCTGATGAGCTTTTCCTTCAATGCTGTTGCCTTTGAACGGGGTTCTGTAGGATTCCCCCAGCCTCCAGGCATTAGAGGCTGTGGGGGTTGTGGGAAGCCTGGAGGGGCCTCTCCCAGCTGGGTCCTGGGTTCTGGTCACAGAGATGAACTCTGGAGTGAATTTGGCCAGAGAACCCAAATAAACACTGTGAAACCAGGGTACAGAAAGGTGACCTCATGCTTAGTAAGAGCAGTCTTTGCTTTGTCTGAAGACCTGCAGTGGGGGAGGGGGAGTGCTAGTGGTTTGGCCCATTCCCTTTTCTGGTGCCACAGCCACCAACGCTCTCCCAGTTCACTGAGGAGGAGGATTCTTGAGGCCGAGAGATGTGGCTGGGACGGGGCAGAGGAAGGCAGTGGCAAGGCCGTGTGGGGACGCACCCCGATTCTGAACGGCTCACTCTGTTTCTCCGGTAGCTTCTGCCGTGAAGGGGCATAATCATGAATAAGGAAGAAACCCGATGGGAGTAGCAATACTTTTTGCCCTCTTTCTGGCCATCACAATTTCCACTGGGTCCTTCCATGTTTTCCAGCCTTCTTTCTTTGAGGGCAGGGACTTTGTCATATTACTTGGTCTAAAACAAGCTTCAGGAAGAGCATCAGACACTTAATATTTCAATCAATGAGCTGCGGAAAGGGGTTGAAGGGTCACATTGCTGGAGAGGGAGCTGTGGAGTGGGCAATGTCAGTCTCCGAACTCCGTTCTTCTTTCTCAGATCAACTGTCTCCTCCATCCTACCTCCTTCTTTGCTTCCTCCCAACCCAAGATGTTAATGCCTGTGTGGTGAGCTGAGTAGAACTCCAAAACTGCTTTGCCTGAGACATCCCCTTCCCACCCCTACACCCAGGCATGTCCAGCCTACTGCTGGGTCTGATATTCTCAACCTTAAGAGCCCTCTGTGGGCCTCTTGCCGAGATCCCTCTTAAAATGCCGAACTGTTACCGGGAGGGAGATTCCCTGGACATTGGCACCCGGCAACATGTGGGTTTATCAGCACAATTACCTAACCTTTTGAGGCCAGGGAGAAGGCACTCAGGATTGTTAAGTCTGGGGTGCTGGTGGTCTGGGGAGAGGGACACAGGAAGGCCAAATTTTGGTGGGAGTGGGGGAGGCAAAAGGATAAAAGTGTGCAGAGTGCTAAAGAGAAAGGATGCGAGCGGCTGGCCGCTGGCTGGTATGTTAGCACATGAGCTCATCCCCTTTGGCTGGGGAACCACAGAAAAGGGAGGGGAGGCAGCACCACAGATATGTCCACGGGTCTCTGACCTAGCGCTTCCCTTCCCAAATGTGAGCAAGGAACCCAAAAGAGGTGGTTTAATCTCCAAGGAGATTTCTTTCATATGCTAGTCACCTGGTATGAGGTGGCCTGGTCACAGGGTTGTACTTGTTTAGGAATATTTTCACAAAAAGGAGCGGGCTTGAACTCCTCTGCTCTTTGCATCATTTTCAGAGGAAAACAACATTTTTTTGAAAGCTGTCGAGTTTACATGTTTTGGGAAGAAAGAGCAGGATCTGAACCAAGAGATGCATGTGTCCGAGGCCTCCTATGCAGGACGGCGCAAGGATGTCGGACAACCTTTATGTTCTTGTGAAGAGGGTGCCTGAGCTAAGGGTGGGGCTTGCTAGGCACTTCCTGACAGAATGGAATGCAAGCCCATTTTCTGAAACTTTGAGGTAGGGAGGACATTTACTGGCCTAGCTGGGGATTTGGGGGCAGGAGAGAGAGAAATAGGGAGGGAAAAGGTGGTGGAGCTAAAGTGAAGAGCCGCAAAGGGACCCGGCACTTCATTCTTCGCAGGAACAGAGCTATTCTAGGAGGAGCTGTAGCCTAAATCAGAGGCCCATTCCCCTCTGGGTCACTTCAGCCCATTTTCAAAGTGTATCGACCCAATCTTCAGTCAATAAAAACCAACAGTGATTTCAGTCCTGCTACTTTCAGGGAAGTTGTCAGTCATGGAAACATGACCTCTTCTTTAAGCTTCTGACAAATTATCATACACCACCTGGCCAAAAGGCTGATGATATCTCTTAGACGCAGTGGTTCTCAAGCTTCTGGCCCTTTAAATACAGTTCCTCATGTTGTGACCCAACCATAAAATTATTTCCGTTGCTACTTCATAACTGTAATGTTGCTACTGTTATGAATCGTCATGTAAATATCTGATATTCAGGATGGTCTTAGGTGACCCCTGTGAAAGGGTCGTTAGACTGCCAAAGGGGTCGAGACCCACAGGTTGAGAACCGCTGTGAGGAATTACAAGCAAAGTCCCCAAAGTTCATGCCTTGAAAAAGAGGATCCTACTTGTTTTTTTGACTTGCTCATGCCAGAGATAATCTGGAATTTGTATTGACATAAGACATCTTTCGAAGGCCACTGACACAGTCGTTGCTTTTCTATTACTGTAAATGCTGATCCAGGGGTGGGGGCTCTGGCCATACTGCTACAGTGGACGGCACCCCGCCTGGCTGTTGGCAGGACAGGTGGGGATACGAACATAGTTTATGCACCAGAGTCTAAAACTCAAAGGGCACCGGTGGAGGTGTGGTTTTTGTTGACATTCAGGAGCCCAATGGTTAACTAAAATTGGGTCTACAGCTACATTTGAGATTACACCAATTATCTGGAATACTCTACTTGTATACATTTCCTCCTTTAGGGACTTCATATTGGTTTCCCAAGGCATGGTCTTGCTTGATTTTCAGATATTCTTTCTTTTAACACCTCCATTTGATTACACTGACTAAACAGAGCCAACACTCAATGAAAGTATTTTTTTTTTTAACTCTAGGCAAACTTCCTAAAAAAATTAAAACTTTTTTGGGGGTCATTTTGGTCACGATGATGGTGATGATGTTTCCCAAGTGTTGGTCCTTGTTTGAACTGAGTTTCAATGATGACCTGGGAGTTTGATTCAGCCTTAGAGGAGCTAAAGGGGACAATCTTGAGTTATTTTGCTCACGTAGGTAGCTCTCCCTATAGTTTCATTGTGTGAGAAAACTCAGAACCTTCCTCTCTCCAGGTTGGTGAATTAGTAGGAGGGAAAACAATGCACCAAAGACAGAAAACAATGGGCAGGGAAAGTGTCGGGGACTTAGAAAGGGAAATCAGTCACATACCAGCTGAAGAGTCACAGACACTATTTGCCTGAGAGTGACATAGGAGGTTGCTTGTAACCTCTCCTGTGAAGAGGAGCTGGCTGAGTAGGGCATGGCACTGCCTCTAGCCTGTCAGCATCCAAGTTGTTGGCCCCTGAGTCACTCTTGTCTGGACTTTTCTCCCCATTCCTGCAGCCTGAAGCGATCTCCCCAGTGGACCATGGTCCCATCAGCACAGCCTCTGGGTCTTCTGAGCTGAGGTGACCCAAAGTCTGCTCAGAGCTGCTCTGGGCTGGAAGAGAGCCCTTCCTTTCCTTGCTTCTCTGGGACCATCAGGAACCCCCAAAGTGTGGAATATGATGATATGAAGGGGCTCTTTCTGAAGGCAAATCACAAATGTGTGCATTCTTTACATTTATATCTGAAAGTGCCTTAAAGAGTTCAAAAGGAGCAGTTTTAGAAAGAGATTATAAAAGTATAATTAATGCAAAATAAACTTTGAGAAGGTTCTGGGCCAGGCGTGATTTATAGACCAGACACGTCAGTCTCCCACTGCTTCGGAACACAGCTCTTCCTGTGAATGAGGAGAATCCTTTGAAAAGTTTATTTGAATATGTTGGCGCTGGGACCCTGATCCTGTCCTGCCTTAGTCTACGGAAACCTAGATAAGGATGCCTCCTCCTCCAGCACCTTTCACTCTCCAGCCCCTTCCTCTCCAGCCAGTAATTCTGGGTCATTCCCACCCCATCTGGCCTGCTGTTGCTCTGACTGATGGAGAAACTTAGCCCACCAAGTAGTCTCTGATGGAAAAGATAGTTTTCTCCCCCCACCCTTTTTTTTAAATTGCTAGAGTTCATTACTACTGCTACAGAGAATGACTAATTATAATTTTGCAGCGAGGACAATGATGTATTGTCACTCTGGAATTAACACTAGGAAAACATCATTGTCCACTTAAGACCATTGTCAGAATATTGAACAATGGCTTTTTGAGCTCTCAATGTTTTTCATTTTTAAGGGTTCAAATCTTGGGCCAGACTGCCAGAAAACATTACCTCATCATACTCTGTCATTGGGTAACACAAAAACTGTGAACTAAATGAAGATTGAATTTCATACCAAAGCTCTGAGTTCAAAACCTTGGGGGATCATTAGACAAACAGAATGACAAGAAGAGCAGAGAATGATTTGTAATGATGGCGATCTTGCCAATGAGTGCCTGGGAGAACTGGGCCACAGAAGCGAAGGTGGTGCTGGGTGCAATGGAAACAGTGGTGGCCACGGCAGAGAACCACCGTGTCCCAGTGTGATCAGGTGCTCACAGCTTCTCACCGGGGCTTTGATGCATTGGGCTGGGACATTCTTCTACCCATCAGGGAGTCCAGCTCAGACATCACAGATCCAGGTCTACAATCATCCCATAAAGCTCACATCTGCTTCCTCCTCTTTTCTTCAATTACCATTTGTTTCATTAAATAAAAGCAATTAAGGGCATTAAAAACTTTATAGAAAAAAAGTTTTTATGAGCACTCTTAATATTTGGGACCTATTTGTTTACTTCCACATTTCACCATTTTACATCTTAATGCATCCCCTTTTTGGGTGAAGCAACAGAAACAAAGTTGTTGTTTTTTTTTCTTTCCTAGAGGGGAAAACAGCCCAGGCAAACTTTAATGGACTCGCTGATAGTCGTTCTTAGATGCACTGTCCCATGATTAGAACTGAGACCCCACGGAACGCCTTTTACTTTACTTTTAGATCCCTTTTACTCTCACTCACTTTAAAGGTTCAATTATGATACAGGGAAAAGATGGAGCTTTATCCGGAGAATTGAAAAGGAATAGCCTGTCATATTGATATAAGAGCTCATAAAACCCCAAACCCTAATACCATATGTGTTTTAGGCACATAAGGTTATGTAGGTACTTTTTGAAAGGTGTCTGTAAGTGGGCCTCCATGGACATGACTATTCTGGGGAAGAGTGCCGCTGGGTTCCGGTCCTCTGTAATTGGAGGGTCCCTTTATAGCTCCTGGCCAGCAAGCAGCTGCTATAGATGTAGTGTCATTCAAAAGCCCCACACTACTGCAAAAAAAACGAAACATCTTCCTG